>NW_019268577.1:850531-895451 GCF_002738365.1 Cucurbita moschata
TAGTCCTAGACTCACTAGGTGCCCTTCAAACACTTTAGCCGTGAGGGGCTTTGTAAATGGATCAGCAATGTTGTGCTCTGAAGCTATCTGTGTGACGATCACATCTCCTCATTGCACAATCTCCCTTATAAGATGATATTTGCGCTCAATATGTTTTCCTCGCTTATGGCTTCTTGGTTCTTTTGAATTTGCAACTGCTCCACTGTTATAACAATAAAGAGTGACGGGAAGATGAATATTTGGAACGACTTCCAAATCAGTTGCAACTGCTCCACTATTATAACAATACAGATTCTTTCGCTGCTTGCAACATACTCAACCTCCATGGTGGAATCAGCAATGCAACCTTGCTTTATGCTTCTCCATATTATTGCTCCTCCGTTCAGAGTGAAGACAGATCCTGATTTCGATTTCCTCGAATCTACATCGGTCTGAAATTCTGATTCAGTGTACCCTGTAAGGATCAGATCCTTAGCACCGTACATTAGCATATAGTCCCTCGTTCTCCTAAGATACTTGAGGATATTCTTAACGGCAGTCCAATGAGCACATCCTGGATTGGACTGATATCTACTGACAATTCCCACAGCATAGCATATGTCGGGTCGGGTACATAGCATGGCATACATCAGACTACCGACCGCTGATGCATAGGGAATGTGTTTCATATCCTCAACTTCTTGAGGTGTCTTAGGACTTTGTTCCTTCGACAAATGAACTCCATGCCTGAAAGGTAATAATCCTTTCTTGGAGTCCTGCATCTTATATCGAATCAACATTTTATCGATGTACGATGCTTGAGACAATGCTAGTATTTTGTTCTTGCGATTCCGAACAATTTGGATTCCAAGAACAAACTGAGCCTCTCCCAAATCTTTCATTTGGAATTGTGTCGCTAGTCAATGCTTAATGTCAGTCAGAAATCTCACATCATTTCCAATGAGTAGGATATCGTCAACGTACAACACCAGGAAAGCTACTGTAGAGTTGACTATCCTTTTATAAACACAAGGTTCGTCAACATTCTGTTTAAAGCCATAAGATTTGAGCGCAGTATCAAACTTTATATTCCAGGATCGAGATGCTTGCTTCAACCCATAAATGGATCTTTTAAGCTTGAAAACCCTTTGCTCGTGATCCTGTTCAATGAACCCCTCTGGTTGAGCCATATAGATACTTTCTTCAAGATTGCCGTTTAGAAAGGATGTCTTAACATCCATTTGCCAAATTTCATAATCATAAAATGTGGCAATAGACAAGAGTATTCTAATTGATTTAAGCATAGCAACAGGAGAGAAGGTTTCTTCATAGTCCACCCCCTCTCTTTGGGTATAACCCTTTGCTACTAGTCGAGCTTTAAAGGTCTGTACCTTACCGGTTTGGTCTCGTTTCTTCTTATAGATCCATTTGCAACCAATAGGTTTTACCCCATCTGGTTGATCTACAAGTTCCCAGACTGAATTGAAGTACATTGACTCCATTTCAAGATTCATGGCTTTAATCCACTGATCTCTATCTTTATCATTCATTGCCTATTTATAGGTCAATGGATCCTCAATGCCATCATCAGGTATGATGACTTGAGTTTCTGCCAAACCCTAGTAACGATCGGGTTGAGTTATAACCCTCCTACTACGTCGAGGCATTCTCAACTATTGAGAGGGATGTAATTGACCAGAAGTGTCAGCTCCATCAACAACTCTGGTTGAATGACCAGCTTGATCAACAACTCTTGTTGTTTTATCAGTAGCTTCTTTAGAAATCTCACTTAATACTAGTTTGCTATGAGGTTGATGATTTCTTACGTGGTCTTCCTCTAAGAATGTAGCGTTCGTTGATACAAACACTCTATTTTCTTGAGGATCATAAAATAAACCACCTTTTGTCTCTTTGGGGTATCCTACGAATAGACATAATTTTGAACGACGTTCTAATTTCTTGGGATTTTGCAACAACACATGTGCTGGACATCCCCAAATTCTGAAGTGACGTAAACTACCTTTACGCCCTTTCCATAACTCATAAGGTGTTTCTGAAACACTCTTAGTAAGAACCATGCTCAAAATGTATGTAGCAGTCTCCACTGCATATCCCCAAAACTGATCGAGTAATTGAGCGAAACTCATCATAGACCGAACCATGTCTAATAGAGTTCTATTTCTCCTTTCTGATACACCATTTTGTTGAGGCATACCAGGGGCTGAGAGTTGAGACCTTATTCCATGTTCTATCATATAGTCCTGAAATCTTAAGTTCATGTACTCTCCTCCTCAATCTGATCGAAGTGTTTTAATAGTTTTACCTAATAGATTCTCAACCTTAGTCTTATACTCTCTGAATTTTTCAAGAGCTTCAAACTTGTGATGCATTAGGTAAAGATAGCTATACCTTGAATAATCATCAATAAAACTGATGAAATATTCATACCCTCCTCGTGCTTTGACATTCATTGAACCACAGAGATCTGTATGCACGAGTTTTAAGATTGCTTTGGCTCTATAACCTTTTTCGGAAAATGATCATTTAATCATTTTACCCTCAAGACAAGACTCACATGGAGGTAAAGAATTGTCTTCTAACTTATTTAGAAGTCCTCTTTTAACCAATCTCTCAATCCTATTGAGATTAATGTGGCCTAGTCTTAAGTGCCAAAGATAGGTATTAAGAGAAATCTTTTGTCGTTTATTTTGAGTTTCAGCTGTTTTAAACATCTCAGTATTTAAAATAGTTTTTGTTTCGCTCGGTTTTAACATATATAAGTTGTTTTCTAGTTTTGCAGAACAAATATGTATACCTCTTTTGCAAATGAACACTTCATTGATTTCAAAAGATACTTTATACAATTGTTCTAATAAACAAGAGATAGATATTAGATTTCTTTTCATTTCAGGAACAAAAAGTACATTATCTAATATAATAAATCTATCTCCAAAAAACAACTTTAAATTTCCTACTGATCTTCCTGAGACAACCTCTATTGTTCCAACCCTGAGTATTATCTCGCCATCCGCAAGCATTTTCCAGGAGCTAGTTTCCTGGTAAAAAGAACAAATATGATTAGTCGCCCCTGAATCTAGTATCCAAGTTGAGTTGTCATACTCTACTAAACATATTTCTACAACGAGTAAATCATATTTACCTTGTTGTGTCTTTTTTGCTTTCTTCTTTGCAAGGTATTTTGGGCAGTTTCTCTTCCAGTGCTTGTTTTCGTTGCAATGGAAACATTTTCCTTTATCTGCTTTTTGAACCTTGTGTTTACGGTTTGTAGGAATTTTACTTTTCCCTTTACCCTTCTTCTTCATCAAAACACTTTTAGAAGTTGAAGGTCCAGACTTATTTTTGGAGGACGATCCTCGTTCTAATTTCTTGGAGATAACAATATTTGCTTCTCCTGTTTGTCCCTTGTTCGTTAAGAGGGACTGATAAGTCTGTAGCTCATTGAGAAGAGTAGTCAAGTTATATTCTATTTTGTTCATTACCACATTGGTGTGGAATTGGAAGAAGCTCTTCGAAAGAGACATCATGATAAAACTAACTTGACTCTTCTCATCTATGACAGCTTCATTTTCTTCTGCCACATTGAAATGGACCATCATGTCCAGGACATGTTCTCTAACTGAGGTCCCTTCTTTCATATGGCAGTTGTAAATGTATTTTATGGCTTCATGTCTAAGGGAGAAGGACGGTTGTCCAAACATCCCTTTTAGAGATTCCATAATCTCTTTTGCAGTACCCATAACATCGTGTTTCTTAGCTAAAACATCAGATATGCTGGCTAGAATGTTGAGTGAGTGATCATGAACAGGAGTTCGACGGGCGTCGAGTTATCGTTGAGTGAGTGATCAGGGAGACAACGACTGCCGTCGTTCAGTATCCGATATTGACAAGATCCAACTATAACGAATGGACCTTGTTGATGCGCGTCAACCTACAGGCGCAAGGGTTATGGCATGCTGTCGAGCCAGAGGAAGGAGAAACGATTGAGTACCGGGAGGATCGGCTAGCGTTCACCGCCATATTACGATCTGTGCCCCCAAAGATGCTGGCATCTCTCTCCACCAAGCGCACCGCGCGATCGGCCTGGGAGGCAATCAAACCCCATCGGGTCGGTGTACAGCGAGTGCGGGAATCCAACATCGAGCAGCTGCAGAATACCATTTCAGCTATCGACAAGGAGGGTCGTCTACTCCTCCTCGCCGGCGCATGCACGGGAAAGAGGCAGATCAAAAGAAGGAGGAGCCGACTGGATGATAGGCCAATCCTGTGCTCGTATTGTGGGAAGAGTGGTCACCTGAGCAAGAATTGCTGGAGCAAGCTCAGGAACAAGGAGACGGTCGAGAAGGCCCATGTGGCTCAATCCGAGGAGGATGAGCCGGCCCTTTTCATGGTGACTTCGTTAGTCCTACCTGACGTCCTTAATCCCGAGGAAGAGCTCCCCAAATTCATAGAGGTGAGCAGCAAGAGCACCGGCGATGGGTCCTCGACACGGGGGCAACAAACCATATGACCGCCTTTACATCCTAAAGCTGGATATAGAGCAACCAGTCAACCTCTCGGCCAGGTACCAGAAGATGGAAGACCTATTAGGAAGAGGTGAACCACCTGGACTGGCAGCGCGCCAACTCGAAGAAGAGGCGGCCGAACAAGACGTATGGGTCCTCGACACGTGGGCAACAAACCATATGACCGCCTTTACATCCATCCTAAAGCTGGAGATAGAGCAACCAGTCAACCTCTTGGCCAGGTACCGGAAGATGGAAGACCTATTAGGAAGAGGTGAACCACCTAGATTGGCGGCGCGCCAACTCGAAGAAGAGGCGGCCGAACAAGACGTATGGGTCCTCGACACGGGGGCAACAAACCATATGACCGCCTTTACATCCATCCTAAAGTTGGAGATAGAGCAACCAGTCAACCTCTCGGCCAGGTATCGGAAGATGGAAGACATATTAGGAAGAGGTGAACCACCTGGACTGGCGGCGCGCCAACTCGAAGAAGAGGCGGCCAAACAAGACGTGGAGTCTGGAGGACATGCCGCCAGGTACACCGAGCCATAGGGCTCAAATCTGCTCCGGTAAGCATCGAACCCGAGGAAGAGCTCCCTAAAACTACAGAGGTAATCGACGGCATGCGGATGACGGGCCAATCCTGTGCTCGTATTGTGGGAAGAGAGGTCACTTGAGCAAGAATTGCTGGAGCAAGCTCAGGAACAAGGGGACGGCCGAGAAGGCCCATGTGGCTCAATCCGAGGAGGATGAGCCGGCCCTTTTCATGGTGACTGCATCAGTCCTACCTGACGTCCCTAATCTTGAGGAAGAGCCCCCAAATCCATAGAGATAATCGACGACGACATAACTGCTCTGGTGAGCCTCGAACCCGAGAAAGAGCTCGGCTGGGGAGCCAATTCAACTGAAAGAGGAGCGAGTGTTCGCTCAAATCAATGAAAGAGGTGAGCAGCAAGAGCACCGGCGATGGGTCCTCAACATGGGGGCAACAAACCATATGACCGCCTTTACATCTTAAAGTTGGAGATAGAGCAACCAGTCAACCTCTCGGCCAGGTATCGGAAGATGGAAGACCTATTAGGAAAAGGTGAACCACCTGGACTGGCGGCGTGCCAACTCGAAGAAGAGGCGGCCGAACAAGACGTGGAGTCTGAAGGACATGCCGCTAGGGACACCGAGCCATAGGGCTCAAATCTGCTCCATTGAGCGTCGAACCCGAGGAAGAGCTCCTTAAATCCACAGAGGTAATCGACGACGGCATGCGGATCAAATGAGGGAGGAGCCGACTGATGACGGGCCAATCCTGTGCTCATACTGTGGGAAGAGAGGTCACCTAAGCAAGAATTGCTGAAGCAAGCTCAGGAACAAGGGGACGACCGAGAAGGCCCATGTGGCTCAATCTGAGGAGGGTGACCCGGCCCTTTTCATGGTGACTGCATCAGTCCTACCTGATGTCCCCAATCCCGAGGAAGAGCTCCCCAAATCCACAGAGGTAATCGACGACGGAATAACTGCTCCAGTGAGCGTTGAACCCGAGGAAGAGTTCCAATTGTGCATAACAAAGGCACCGGCTGAGGAGCCAATTCAATTGAAGGAGGAGCGAGTGTTCACTCAAATCAGTGAAACAGGTGAGCAGCAAGAGGACCGATGATGGGTCCTCGACACGGGGGCAATAAACCATATGACCGCCTTTACATCCTAAAGCTGGAGATAGAGCAACCAGTCAACCTCTCGGCAAGGTATTAGAAGATGGAAGACCTATTAGGAAGAGGTGAACCACCTGGACTGGTGGAGCGCCAACTCGAAGAAGAGGCGGCCGAACAAGACGTGGAGTCTAGAGGACATGCTGCCAGGGACACCGAGCCATAGGGCTCAAATCAGAGTTCAAACAAAATAAGGTAGATATACCACAGGTTTTAGGAGGAGATTATTAGATAAAACCTGAGTTTTTCTGTTTTTCCTTATTTAAACACGTCGAATGAATCACCAAAGTTTTAGACGACAATTTTGTAGGGAGTGTCACAGATTTAGTTGGCCACTCTCCAGCCATTTTTAAATTTTGTAGGGAGTGACACAGATTTAGTTGGCCGCTATCCAGCCATTTTTGGATAATTTACATTTAAATAGGAAATCTGTTCAGAATATCAAACAACCTGATTTTGAGCGCAGACAAAATTTCAGCCATTCTCTCTCTTTGTTATTTTACGCATTTTATTTTTCTTCCAACAAGCTCCCGTCGACGATTTCCTCTCACCGAAAAGAAAAGGATTTCCCTGGCCGATTATCAAAATCCAACATTATCATCTCACTGGTAGACTGCCACCAAAGTTCAGCAACATCTCGTAACATGAACAATGCACATGGTACTTTCTGATCATTTGGGTAGTTGGTCAGTCTAAACATTGCCTCTATAGAATTTAACCATAGTTCTACCACTATCGGATCATATGAAGACCCGCTAAAGTTCTTAGGGTCACCCCTTCTAAAGTCTCGCAAGCATATTGCTTCTCTAGTTGACGACGAAGCTTTGTTTGTTGTGTTGTTGACATCACTTGCAGGACGGTCTGTAAGGATTCCATTAGGGCAGCTGTAAGGTATGGTGCGGCTAGAGGCACCGTTGGAAGTGGAAGTGTCACCGTTTCATTAGGTTGATCCACTGATTCTTCACATACCAGACCTCAACCTCTTCTACCCCTTCTTCAACCCTTAAGAGGGGGTCGTCCTCTACATCCTCTTCTTCGTCCTCTAGGTAACATAATTTATACACAACACGTAACTACTAAGTCACATATCCAACTTAAAAGCTTCTCTAATCAATCACATACCTATTTTTGCAGTAACGTAATCATATTAATATACTCGACATAACTTATTTAACCTTGCATAATCATAATTATGCTAACATAACAAACATATTTATCATACCTTACTTTATTAAAACTAACCTATTACATGCATCATTTAATTAAACTAGTTATTATCTTTAAAAAGCATACCTGACGGCGACGGTACATCTGCTGGAGGACTATGGAAGTATGGTGGGTCTACATCGTAGGCTGGTCTACAAGATCTAAAATCTAAGAATTTATTTCATACCTTCTCATGGATTGTAGCGTAAGATATTCGCCTCCAAATTTCATCCAAAATCGGTATTCTCTCCTGAGCTAAAACAAGAGATTCTTTATTGGGCAGCCGATTCTAGTGGTTTTCAAGGTCCAATTTTTTCATGAAACCTTTCCTTATATTTACCTCAAGGTAAAACAATTGGTTTGGAGGAACGACTTTGAGTGTGGAACCTTAATTTAGAGAAATTGTTCTCGGTATGCAAGTTACCCGAAACACTGATTTTTCGTTCTCTTGAACAGTCTTTTCTACGACGTTTCAATTCTTGATTCCTTCATCAAATTTACTCAACTTGATCCTCTGAAGCTTAAGAAATTCTTAACGTGCCCAAAACTGATTTCCTTTCAATTGGGCACGTTCTTGAGGTTATTTCTTTTCGTGGACTTCAATGAAAACATCTCTTAGAGGTGCAGAAACTGATTGGGATTCTTCTTTGATAACTCTCCAGAATGTAGAGTTATATCAGTTTTTTTTTAGTTAATTATGGAGCCATACAAACCATTTTCCCATTATTTGCTCCATTTTTTCTAATCAGTAAGCTTGAAATAGTTTATTATGGTTCAACATGAAAAGAATATCAATTTTCCTGAATCTAGCTTAATTGTACATTTAATTGAGACATGGATTTCTCTGTTTAATTCAGTTTGTATGCAGAACTAAGCTTTATAGGGGAGGCGAGAGAGTTTTATGTAGTTTAAGTATGTTAAAGGTATGATTTTAATTTATTAAAGAGTTGTTAATGATTTACATGTTTGTTTAGTTGGCCACTTTACATACATAGTTGTTCTCTTATTTGGAAGAAGAATGGGAGTAATGAATTTCTCTTTAATACTTTAGTTCCATGGCAAAGATACAATAGAAGGGTTAGGAATAATTTTTGTGCTAGTGTATTGTTAATAGAAATTACAAATGATAATGGAAGTAATCCCCATGCATGACCCTTTGGGCTTGAAAATCTACTAAAAGGAACTAATATCCACCACAAAACTCAACAACCTACCTATTTAATCTCTGTTAGCGGAACCTTCCTCATTATTGTTGATTCTCTCATTGTTTTTTGTTTTCAACAGCGGTGGCACTTTTAGTCAATTTTGTTTAATTAGTTTAAAATCACCAACACCGTTTGCATGTTACCCAAAAAGCTCACTTAATTTCCAGCCATAAAATTAACCAAAAAGATAGGTTCTATGTGAAATCGATAATTTATTTATTACTTGTTAGGCTCTTTCAGCACTCGATTTCTCAATAGAAGTTGTAGGTAATTGTGTTTAGAATATGTAGGAACAAGTTTGAAGGGATATGGTGAAGAATTACTCTCAAATTTGGAAGAAATCCGAGAGTAAGATACCCAAAATCTAAATGCTTATTGCTTATGAGTTGGAGCTCGACCTTGCTCGATTTTTGTTCCATAGCATTGCCCCAACTTCAGACTTTATAAGGGAAGCCTTCACCAACGTTGAAACCTTCAGAATCGTCTTGATTTAGAGATTTAATTTTTTGGATAATCCGTCGAAATTATCCTCTCCGATCAGCAAGCTATCAACTTCTAATTTGAATTCTGATCGTTGGATTTGATGATCTGTGAACGTTGTAGACCGTGTCCAATTTTGGAGGAGATCCAACAGTTGGATTTTTAGATGCGAAGGATTTTGGGCAGGCGGTCACTGAGGAGGTTCTGATTTTGAGCAGAATGGCATATCCATAATTATCCATACTTTCATGCGTATTTTGGTAATTTTCCACTTTATGAATATTTTATTATTATTTTCATCCATAATTTTTCAAAAAAAAAATTCTTCATTCATGGTTGGTCATTTTCCCCTCTTTAGTATCTTGAACTTCTTTCTAGATGAAGAATTAAAAATCCATAGATATCCTTGATAATTGGAAAAATAATCTTTTTTTTTTTTGTCCTTTTTACCTGCTTTTTCTTTTTCCATCCTTTCTCAGAGGTATTAACTCCTTAAAATTACTACTCGTTAGGGTATAGAAAAGACTTATTTAAGACTCTTGTCCTTGTTTAATCCTTCAATTTTTTCCCTTTGATATTTTGGGTCTTACATGGGCGGCTTAGTCTTGTTTGAGCTAATTTCCTTCATTTTTGGGATGTTACAAATTCTCTCCCTCTTAAGAACTTTCGTCCTTGAAATTTCGTTGTCCTTATTATTGAAGTGTCTATACTTAACCTTGTTCTTTTAGTTGCTTAGGGGTTCTTTTTCGGCTTGCCCTTCTCTAGTTTGTCTTTGTCCTTGTGGTCTTAGTCCTTAACTTATATCTTGGGGCCAAGTACCTATTTCGGCATTAGTTCCACTTGTCTTCTCAACGTCCTTTGTTGAGATGACTAAGCTTCCTTCCATTTGCTTATATCTTAGGATGTATCTTCTTTCCACAACAAGCCTTAACATGATAAATCTTGTTCCTCAAGGTTGTATCTTGAAGACTTCCCTTGTTCCTTCGTATATAAGGCTTATCAATGGGTCGTTAGGGGCTTAATTCCTATATCAGGCGTACTTGTATCTACATGATCGAGGCTATTCGCGTCCATAGCCTTGGTACATGCTTACCTTCTGCGTAGTGTCCCTTGGCTCCTTGTGTTAGAATCGATATCAGTCGTTAGCTCTGATATCAGTTGTTAGGATCGCACAACAACGCACACACTCGATCTAGATGAACATAAAGAAAAGGATAGAGAAAATTGTAAGGAAAACTCTAGCTAAAAGGATTTTTTTTATTTGATGATTTCAGGTATGTACAACAAGAGAGAGTACAGAGAATAAAAAGTACATTTTCAAAGCTCTACCGGACCAGATATATATATGGTATAGTTTACTATATATAGCTTTACCAGATTTATCCATCTACTATATATAGCTATTTACCATATATAGCTTTACCGGATATAGCTTTACCATATATAGCTTTACTATATATAGCTTTACCAAATATAGCTTTACCGGATATAACCGTTGACCAAGCTATAAATAAGTATCAGGCTCCATAGCCTAACAATTCTCCCACTTGGAGACTGATCTAGTCAACCAAGAATTTCACTCTCAAACGACCATGAGCATCCATTACACCATACCAATTGAGGTTTTGCACAACCTCAATATTCCAACATCAACACATTTTGTCAACATGTTTGTTGGATTCTTTGCACCCTCTATCTTCTCAAAACACATCACCATCTTCAACTAACCTCCGAGTGAAATGGTATCGCCTTTTGTGTTTTGAATGATAGACCGGGTTTCTCGCCAAAAGCATGAGTCTCAGGAGTTTCTTGAGTATCTGCTACAACATCACTATGTGAATCTTTCAGCAACTCAACCTCAACTCCCACTTGCTTCACCTCTGGTTTCTCAGCAAGAGTCTCAGGAGTTTCATGAGTATCCGCTACAACATCACTCTGTGAATCTTTGAGCAACTCAAAACTCCCACTTGCTTCACCTCTGGTGTTTCAGCAAGGGTCTCAGGAGTTTCTTGAGTATCCGCTACAACATCACTCTGTGAATCTTTGAGCAACTCAACATCAACTCCCACTTGCTTCACTTCTGGTGTTTCAGCAAGAGTCTCAGGCCCATGCAACCTCCTCTGAAGTTTCAGCGACGCTTCCGGTCGATGCAACCCCCTCTGGAGTTTCAACAACGCTTCCGGACGACGCAACCCCCTCTAGAGCTTCAGCGACGCTTTCGGACGACGCAACCCCCTCTGGAGCTTCAGCGACGCTTTCGGACGACGCAACCCCCTCTGGAGCTTCAGCGACGCAACCCCCTCTGGAGTTTCAGCGACACTTCCAGCTGACGCAACCTCCTCTGGAGCTTAAGCGACGCTTCCGAACGAATCAACCCCCTCTAGAGCTTCAGCGACGCTTCCGGATGACGCAACCCCCTCTGAAGCTTCAGCGACGCTTTCAGACGACGCAACCCCCTCTGGAGCTTTAGCGACGCTTCCGGACGACGCAACCCCCTCTGGAGTTTCAGCGACGCAACCCCCTCTGGAGTTTCAGCGACACTTCTAGCTGACTTAACCTCCTCTAGAGCTTAAGCGACGCTTCCAGACGACGCAACCCCCTCTGGAGCTTCAGCGACGCTTCTGGACGACACAACCCCCTCTGGAGCTTCAGTGACGTTTCCAACCGACGCAACCTCCTCTGGAGTTTCAGCGACGCTTCCGGCCAACGCAACCCCCTCTGGAGTTTCAGCGACGCTTCCGGCCGACGCAACCCCCTCTGGAGTTTCAACGACGCTTTCGGCCGACGCAACCCCCTCTGAAGTTTCAGCGACGCTTCTAGCCGACGCAACCCCCTCTGGAGTTTCAACGACACTTCCGGACGACGCAACCCCCTCTAGAGCTTCAGCGACGCTTTCGAACGACGCAACCCCCTCTGGAGCTTCAGCGACGCTTCCGGACGACGCAACCCCCTCTGGAGATTCAGCGACACTTCCAGCTGACGTAACCTCCTCTGGAGCTTAAGCGACGCTTCCGGACGACGCAACCCCCTCTAGAGCTTCAGCAACGCTTCCGGACGACGCAACCCCCTCTAGAGCTTCAGCGACGCTTCCAGCCGACGCAACCTCCTCTGGAGTTTCAGCGACGCTTCCGGTCGACGCAACCCCCTCTGGAATTTCAGCGACGCTTCCGACGACGCAACTCCCTCTGGAGCTTCAGCGATGCTTCCGGACGACGCAACTCCCTCTGGAGCTTCAACGACGCTTCCGGATGACGCAACTCCCTCTGGAGCTTCAGCGACGCAACCGCTCCTGGAGTTTCAGCGACGCTGCTTTCGGTACTTTCCTTCAATTCTCTAGCAGTCTTTGTGAAGCTAACTCGTTTCTGTTTGCTCGTAACGTAGTTCTCACAAGGACTCATAACAATCTCCGCATTAAATACACCTTGTTCATAGCCGACAGTTTTTCATACATATTCGACAGCGTCTTCAACAGACCTGACGTTGTCTTCTCCTTGATAATGTTGAACGCCACGTTTCTGGATAGCGTCAACTAGATCAGCCCCAAGACTTGTCGATCCTTGACCTTCCACTGTTCCGTGGTCATGGTATCCAGCTTCACCCCAACAGAGGTTCGTGAAGATCTTTCTGGTACAGATAATCTTCAATCTGCATCTTCCAGAAATCAAAATCGGATCCATTGAACTTCTCAATTCCAATCTTTGAACTTTCCATCTTCACAGATCGTGGTGAATTTCGCCTGGCTCTGACTTCCGCCTGGCTCTGACTTCCGCCTGGCTCTGACTTCCGCCTGGCTCTGACTTCCGCCTGGCTCTGATACCAGTTGTTAGGATCGATATCAGTCGTTAACTCTGATATCAGTTGTTAGGATCGCACAACAACGCACACACTCGATCTAGATGAACACAAAGAAAATGATAGAGAAAATTGCAAGGAGAACTCTGGCTAAAAGGATTTTTTTTATTTGATGATTTCAGGTATATATAACAAGAGAGAGTACAGAGAATAGAAAATACATTTTCAAAGCTCTACCGGACCAGATATATATATGGTATAGTTTACTATATATAGCTTTACCAGATTTAGCCATCTACTATATATAGCTATTTACCATATATAGCTTTACCGGATATAGCTTTACCGGATATAGCTTTACTATATATAGCTTTACCAGATTTAGCCATCTACTATATATAGCTATTTACCATATATAGCTTTACCGGATATAGCTTTACCGGATATAGCTTTACCATATATAGCTTTACTATATATAGCTTTACCAAATATAGCTTTACCGGATATAACCGTTGACCAAGCTATAAATAAGTATCAGGCTCCATAGCCTAACACATATAGCTTTACCGGATATAACCGTTGACCAAGCTATAAATAAGTATCAGGCTCCATAGCCTAACACCTTGGTCTATTGTGTTAGTAACCTTATGATTGTGCACCCAATACTTAAGCCTTAGGGGACCGGGTTGACTCGATGACTCCAAAAAGACCGATAAATTTGCCACAAAATAAAACAAATGATATTTAAACTATAACATTCATTAAAATAAAATAGTTTCCATACATGAGTAATTAAAACATGACACAACAATTAAAATACAAAATAAGGAACGAACACAAACATTTTAAAACAAAAGGGTTGAGGACGAGGGGTGAGGCTTCTCTATGGAACCTGCTCCAAAGTCCATTCCTAACCTTGATCAACTCCTTATTACTTGAAAAAAAAAATTGAGAATAAGGAATAAGTACAAAGACTCAGTAAATAGCCTACTTGTAGGCTCTTAATCGTGTCCTTGATATGTTAGGGTACCACACTCTTTGTTGTCTTGTTCTAGTTCTTGTTGTATGTACTCAGGCGCTCTAGTTCTTGTTCTCGACTTAGGGTTCTTATCATGATCTATCGTTAGGACCTTGGTCCTTGGATTCTGAAACCTTGGTTATCCTTTAAGGGCCTTAGTATTATGGTTCCTCGTTCTTGGTTCTTGTCCTTAGAACTTGGATCTTAATCTATGTTCTAATCCTTGATCATTGTCTTGTTCTTGGCACTTTCTAGTCCATGTTCTAGTCCTTGATCCATGTTCTAGGTTCTTGTTCTGTTCTTGGTTCGTTCTCCAAAAAGACACTCCCCCTAGAATTTATGTTACTAGTCATAAACCTGACACCTGTGCCCAAGCCTTCATGTAGTCCAAGCAACATAGTCTTAGCCTATGTCCAAGGTTTCATGCGTTCAAAGTGATGTAGTCTGAACTCGCATCTTAAGGCTTGCTCTTCAATATGGTCTAAAAACCTATGCCCAGGCTTCATGCGTTCCAAGCGGCATAGTCTGAAAACCAACATCCAAGGCTTCTTACGTTCCAAGCAATGTAGTCGAATCCTACATCAAGAGCTTGCCTTATGATACAACCTGAATACCTATGTCCAAGGCTTCATACATTCCAAGTATCATAGTCTGAATACCTACGCTCAAAGCTCCATGCGTTCCAAGCAGCGTAGTCTAAAATCCTGCACCCAGGGCTTGTCCTATGGTACAGACTGAATACCTATGCCCAAGACTTCATACGTTACAAGCGGTATAGTCTGAATACCTACACTCGAGGCTTCATGCATTCCAAGCAGTGTAGTTTGAGTCATGAACATGCTGTACCGTGGGAAGTCTGAGAAGTTTCTTAAGTTTCTGAGTTTTAGGACCTTGATCGCTCTCTTATCCTTGAGTGGTACCTAGCATTCTTCTTACCTTGGTAGTTGTAGAGCTTGTATAGTATTTTCCTTGCAAGTTCCTAAGGTTCTTAATTCCTTAAGGCATAAGTTGTAAAATGCATTTATAAACATATGAACTCATCATAGTAACAAGCAAGAATTGATCTAGAAAGTCATAGAGTCATAATGAATTCTTAGGGTTATGGAAGGGTCTTGAGTCTTGAATTGTTTCTTTTAGGCGTTTCGTGGGTCCTAACTTGGTTTAGGTTTCAAGTTTTCTCTAATCGAACTTATAATCTTGAACATACCTTCTTGTCCTTAGGAATAGGTCTTATAAGAAGTAGGAAATCATTTGGAGCACGTATAGACCTTGAATTATCATAAATAGTCCTAAGGGAATTTTGGTCATTTTATCCATATTCTAGGTTTTGGTACTTAAAAGTTCTAATGGCTTTCAAACTTCACCACATCATTAGAATCACAAAGTAAGGTCTACTACATAGTTTGAATTTGAAAGTCATCTAGGTCATGAACCAAAAGTAAATTATTTTAGGGGCATTATGATTATTGTACACTGTTTTTTGGTTTACCTACTTATCCTTATCCAATTACCACCAAATTTCATAGGCAACAGAGTGCATCTAGTGGGTTATTTTAATGTTACTTAAATTTCGAGCAATTTGATCGGTTCAGGGTCTTAACTCACAGTTCTTTGATTTTTTTTCTTTGGTTTAGGTTTTATATGGAAATCCAAGGGATTCCTACAGGTATTCCTTTAAAAAAATCAAAGGCGACTACTTACCTCGTCCTCTACATTCGAGACTTCCGTTCTTGAGCTTCTGGTATCCGAATTACTTCAATTTTTCTTCCACAGACTCCTTACTTTGTCTAGTTTCTAGAACCATATATATATATATATATATATATATATATATATATATATATATATATATATAATTTTCATAAGAAATGGTTAGGAAGAGAGTTAAAATTGAGAAAAACCAAGAGAAGGTTGGATATTGAGTTGACATGGCCGATTCAGTTGAACTGGCCACGTCATCGTCTTCTTCCTTTAGACAGGAAGAAGACATTTAGACATGTATCGCCATCTCCTAAAAGATGGTATTACAAGGAAGAGCTAGGGATTGATTTCATACCTTCTTGGGATTGTAGCCTAAGATATTCGCCTCCAAAGTTCATCCAAAATCGGTTTTCTCGCTGGAGCTAAAACAGGGGATTCTTTACTAAGCAGCCAATTCTAGGGGTTTTCAAGGTTCTATTTCTTCATGAAACCTCTTCCTTATTCTTCCCTTAAGCAAAGACAATTGATTTGGTGGAACGACTTTGAGTGTGGGACTTTAATTTTGAGAAATTGTTCTCGGTATGCAAGTTACCCGAAACACCAAATTTTCATTCTCTTGGTCAGCCTATTCTACAATGTTTTTGCTCTCGATTCCTTCATCAAAGTTACTCAACTTGATCCTTTGAAGTTTAAGGAATACTCAATTATAAGGAAAAGGGACGGTATATAGGAATTCGACACTTACCTTCAATTTGAGCCCAAAACTAATTTCCTTCAATTGGGCACGTTCTTGAGGGTATTTCTTTTCGTGGTCTTGTATGAAAACATTCTTTGGAGGTGCAGAAACTGATTGAGATTGTTCTTGCTTGACAAATTATCGTGTATCCTCGGATTGGATTTTCAAGTTTTCCTTGAAGCTCTTCAATGGTGGATTGGATCGGGGGAATGGTTTGGAGGCACTTTCAGCACTCGATTTCTTCATAGAGCTTGTGGGTAATCTTATTTAAAAACTATAGGAACAAATTTGAAGGGAAATGGTGGAGAATTGCTCTTTAATTTGGAAGAAACCGAGAGTAGGAGACCTAAAATCTAAATGCTTATCGCTTACAATCGGGAGCTCTACCTTGCTCGATTCTTGTTCCATACGATTGCCTCAACTTCAGACTTTATAGAGGAAGCTTTCACCGACGTTGAAATCTCCAGAATCGTCATGATTTGAAGATTGAATTTGTTAGATAATCCGTCAGAAATATTCTCTTCAATCAACGAGCTATCGACTTCTAATTTGAATTCTGACAGTTGGATTTGATGATCTGTGACCGTTCTAGATCGTGTCCAATTTTGTTAGAGATCCAACGGCTGGATTTTAAGATTTGAAGGATTTTGTGCATGAGATCACTATTGAGGTTCTGATTTTGTGCAGAATGACATATCCGTAATTATCCATACTTTCAGCAGTATTTTGGTAATTTTTCACTTTCTGAATATTATATTATTATGTTCCTTTAAAAATCCATAATTTTTCTAAAACTTCTTCATCATTTTTTCACTTGAGCATCTTGACATTCCTTCTAGATAAGAAATTAAAAATGTGGAGAACTCCTTGATAATTGAAAACAAAGAAAACAAAGACCATTTTGTCTTTTTTACCTACTTTTACTTTCCAATTCTTTTCCAAAGGCCTTTTAACTCCTTAACATTATTTGTTAGGGTACCGAAAAGACTTGCTTAAGACCCTTGTCTTGTTTAATTCTTCATTTTCTTCCCTTTTATCCTTTCGATCTTAGGTTAGTGACTTATTCTTGTTGGAGCTAATTTCCTTCATTTTTGGTGTACTACAACATATTTCATATTATGCATCATGTATACATGACAAACATCATGTAATCCATCACATAACTTTACACATAAGACATAACATTTCATACATGACAGTTCACTTCATTCATAATATAGTGTAATAGATATCACATGCATACATGGAATACATCACTTACAAAACAAAGAATATATAAGCATTACACATTTTATATGGTACATGTAGACGTCATTGGGCACGCACCATCATACATCAATCAATTAACTAACTCCAACAAGAAGGTCACTTACTTAATTAATCTTAGCGAAGGCTACTATTTATTTGGAAATTGCTTTTAAAACTATGATTCCAATGCTTAGTTCTCACCTAAATTAATTCACATGATATATATAGAGTATACTAATATTGTAACTGAGCTAAACATGACTTTATTTCTAACATAAGTCCTAGAACTAACTAAACTCGGGTAAACAAGAGTTCTAGTATCTCAAATGCCTAAATAAGGTTAAAAATAATGGCTTTTGAAGGGTCAGAAACCTAGGAAACGATATATAATTTGTATATCGAGCTGCTTAAGCTGAGAAGTCGAGCAGAAGTAAGCCGCAAAGCTGAGTTGACAGAGCCACAAAGCTGAGCCGACAAAGCTGAGAATTGATAAGCCAAGCTGAGAGGAGCTACGACTGGGAGCTGACCACATGCAACGATGAAGACGTGGGTCGTCGCACGGGTTGGGGCGTGGGTGTCGTGGGTCACTGGTTTCCTGAGTATGGTTTGGGCTTGGGCCGTGATGGTTGGACTGTTGGGATTGGGTCGTAATGGAAGAAGTGCATCTTTGGTGGAAGTCGGCCTCCAAAACTGTACCTGCAAAAAATGGAATCATTCCCTGGATTAGATTCACGTAGTCATTTTTCAAAAACATTTACCAAGGGGTGGCAATATTTAGAAATCAAGAGGCTTTCTTAGACCTCAAACAAAGGGAGAAGACGGTGGAAGAGTAGGACTTGAAAGAAGACTCTTCACTTTATCATGGGCTTGAAATAAGACATTCAAGGATTTGTTGCTACCCACGCCTCAAATGATTACAACACCACCCTGAAGGTCAAGGTCGCCACCCTACTAGGCATGCATAGGATGCAAAATAATAATAATAATAATGACCCCTCTATAGGACATAAGAGGTGTTTGGGTAGGAACCAAAGGATTAGTCACAAGCCAAACTAGAAGAGCAACCATAAGAGGTAGACCCAAAAGGACATCCTTCCATGGTAAAAGTGCAATAAGCACCAGGACGATGAATGCCTGGCAGGAACAAACGCTTGTTTCAACTGTGGCAAAGGAGGTCCCATATTGCAAGAACTAGGGTAATAAGTAAGCAGGTCGGACTCAAGAGAGGCAGCTGTTCGGAATAAACTTAAATGAAAAAAAAAAAAAAAGGTAGTCTCTATTTTTTGGGTTTTAAAATTCAGTAAAAAAGTCAATATTTATTTTAGGGAGCAGTAGTTTTATGAGTTAGAAAACTTGTGATTCTAATAATGGCCATTTTTAGCTCTAGAAAACTTAAAATATGTTTTGTTTATGATGTAATAGTAGAGCCCAAGAGTTATAGAGATAGAAGGAAGTACGTACCAATCGAAAAGGGTTTTGAGAATTATTTATCTCCTTGTCAATATTTTTTTTTAGGGAGAAGTAGTTTTATGGGTTAGAAAACCTGTTATTCTGATGACCATTTTTAGCATTAGAAAACTTATAAATATGTTTTGTTTCTCATGTAATAGTAGAGCAAGTCATAGAGATAGAAGGAAGTATAAAGCAATAGAAAAGGGTTTTGAGGATTCTTTATCTCCTTGTCTCTCCCCTCTCGACATTTCCTTCACAATTTCGTGAGAGTTACTTAAACAAGTGAGTTTCAAAGCAAGCGTTTATTTTCTACAAGTTAGTATCAAAGCGAATTTTATTTCAACAGCAGCAACCGTAGAATCAGAATCAAAGCTAGCGAGGCAGGGGAACACAACCACATGCTAGGGCTGTTGCACATGCCACAATAGCTAGGAGGGTGGATGACATTGATATAGTAGTCACAGGTACCCTTCCCATCCTTTGCTACTTTAGTTGTCTTATTTGATTTAGGTTCTTTCTGTTATGATCGCACAACAATGCACACATTCGATCTAGATGAACACAAAGAACAGGATAGAGAAAATGCAAGGAGAACTCTGGCTAAAGGATTTATATTGATGACTTCAAGTATGTACAGTATGTCCAAGTCTATCGTGCCATAGACTTGAATTTGAAGCACTCTCAGCAACAGCAGCTATGTTCATACACCCTACAGTGGTGTATAAGGTTCCAGATTTTGTGTCACGTGCTACTACCGTAGCACCCTTCATAATCTTCCATGAACTCTTTCCTAACTCTATTGCATAACCTATGCTGTCCAACTGACCAATAGAGATCAGGTTCTTCTTGAGATCAGGAATATATCTGATATCCTTTAATGTCCACTGATTTCTTGACGGAGTTTTTATGCAAACATCCCCTTCTCCTTTAATCTCCAAATCTTTGTTGTTGGCAAGATAAACCTTCTCGAAATTTTCAGACTTGAAATTCCGGAACAACTCTTTATTTGGAGAAGAATGAAAAGATGCACCTGAATCCAAAATCCAGGATTCAATTGAATTGTCCACACTAAGGACTAGAGCATCCCCAATGTCTTCTACTGAATTTATAGAATCATCATCATCTCCAGATTTGTGATTCTGCTTCCTCTTTGGTCTTGTACATCCTGTTCAAAAGTAACATTTTTCTCCACAATTCCAACACGTTACGTTTGGTCTATTTGGGCATTTTTCTAGGTTCTTTGATTTTGATCGCCCTGTATTTGGGCCCTTCGGTTTACTTCTTCCCCGTTGGTCAAGACTGAGAGCACTACCAGATGAATTTCCAATTTCTTGTTTGCGAGTACTTTCGCTGAGAACTACATCTCGAATTTCATCAAACTTCAGTTTATTAGATCCTCGGGAACTGCTGATTGCAGCAACAACGGTATCCCACCCAAGGTAAAGATGACATCAAAATCAATGCTTTAATTTCATCTTCGAAATTAATTTCCACCAAACTCAGTTGACTTACAATCATATTGAATTTATTTATATGATCAACAACAGATCCACCTTCAGACATCTGTAGATTGAACAATCTCTGCATCAAATACACCTTGTTCATAGCCGACGGTTTTTCGTACATATTCAACAATGCCTTCATCAGATCTGACGTTGTCTTCTCCTTGATGATGTTAAACGCCACGTTTCTGGATAGCGTCAACCGGATCATCCCTAAGGCTTTTCAATCCTTGAGCTTCCACTGCTCCATGGTCATGGTATCCGGCATCACTCCCAACAGGGGTTCGTAAAGATCTTTCTAGTACAGATAATCTTCAACCTGCATCTTCCAGAAACTGAAATCGGATCCATCGAACTTCTCAATTTCAATCTTTGAACTTTCCATCTTCACAGATTGTGGTAACTTCCGCCTAGCTCTGATACCAGTTGTTAGGATTGCACAACAACGCACACACTCGATCTAGATGAACACAAAAAATAGGATAGAGAAAATGCAAGGAGAACTATGGCTAAAGGATTTATATTGATGACTTCAAGTATGTACAGTAAGAGAGAATACAGAGAATACAGAAAGTACATTTTCAAAGTTTGCCAGCGATAACAAGTTCTCGAAGGAAATGATAATCTAGTTCAACATGTTTGGCCCGCTTGTAAGAAACGGGATTAGAGCTAAAAAAAAATAGCACTTATGTTGTCACATAAGAGTAAGGGCTGCTGTGAAATAGGGACCTTGAGGTCATGCAAAAGATGCGTAACCCAAAGAAGTTCAGCAGCAGTTGTGACAAGAGCATAATACTCAGATTCACAGCTGGAGCGTGAGATAGTAGGTTGCTTTTTGGCACTCCAAGAAACGAGATTGTTACCAAGATAAATAGAATAGCCGGATGTAGAACGATGAGTATCGGGACAACCAGCCCAGTCAGGATCCGAATAAGCGACTAGCGTACTAGGAACAGTGGATGGATGAAAGGTAAGACCAAAGTGGAGTGTTCCTTTGACATAGCAAAGAATATGTTTGACAGCAAGAAAGTAATCTGCAGTAGGGGCATGCAAGAATTGACTGACAGAATTAACAGCATAGGCAATATCTGGACGCGTAATAGTCAAGTACTGAAGGGTGCCAACAAGAGATCTGTAGAGAGTAGGATCAGAGAAAGGAGAACAATCAGCAGTCAGCTATTGAGAAACAACCATGGGAGTGTGAACTGGTTTTCTATCGAGCAACTGAGCACGAGTAAGAATATCTCGAGCATATTTTAACTGACTAATAAAGAGACCATCAGGAGTGGGTGAAGCTTCAAGACCAAGAAAGTAACTGAGAGAACCCAAAACTTTGGTAGCAAACTCAGAATGAAGCTTGCGAGTAAAGCTGTCAATAAGAGATGAGTTGTTGCCGGTAACAATAATGTCATCAACATAAAGAAGCAAATAGATAAGGTTAGATTGCTGATGAAAGACAAAAAGGGACGTGTCAGCGCGACTGCAAGAAAACCCAAGTGTGAGAAGAAATGAGCTAAAACGCTGAAACCAAGCACGAGGAGCTTGCTTTAAGCCATAGAGGGCTTTCTTTAATAGACAAACATGAGTGGGAAATCGAAGATCAATATACCCAGGAGGTTGTTCCATATGAACACGTTCAATAAGAGTTCCATTGAGAAAAGCATTCTTGACATCAAGTTGTCGAAGATGCCATTTATCTGTGACTGCAATAGAAAGCACAACACGGATAGTGGTAGCTTTGACAACCAGACTGAAAGTGTCAGTATAGTCAAGACCAGGAACCTGAGTATAACCTTTGACAACAAGACGAGCCTTGAAACGCTCGACGGATCCATCAGGCAAATATTTAATACGAAACACCCATTTAGAGCCCACGATGTTGGTGTTGGCAGGGCGAGGAACCAAAGTCCAAGTATCATTTTGTTGTAACGCTCGAATTTCTTCATCTATGGCAGCCACCCAAGCAGGATTCTTAGCCGCAGATTTGAATCCTTTTGGCTCAGTGGATGCAAGAAGAGTAGAAAGAAGTCCAGATGAGCCCAAAATACCAAGATTTGCTGGATGACGGGTCTTGAATATACCAGCTTTGGCTCATGTGATCATAGGATGAGTGCCCAAAGAAGAGAAATCAACAGGAGATTCAATAGATGTCGAATTAGAAGTCGAGGGTGGCAAAGTGGAACCTACAAGAGAAGTATCAACCTGCACAGACTCATCTACAAGGTCAGAACAAATATCACACGGGGATGAACTGGATCGAGGAGTGTGCGGTGATGAAGTGGTAGGGGGGATGAATCAATATGATGAAGATGTAGTTCTAAGAAATTTGAAATAGGAATAGAGGAAAGAGGTTGGGTCTGGGAGTTAGGGATAGCAGAAAAGTGAGTTTCATCAAATTAAGCATGACAGGTGATATCTAGCTTAGTGGTGGCGGGATCAAGACAGCGGAACCCTTTATGAGCAATATTATAACCCAAAAAAATACAAGGAATGCTGCGGGGAGAAAGCTTGTTAGGCATATAATCACGCAAATAAGGATAAACACGACAACCAAAGGGATAAAAATTGTCATAATGTGGAGTGTAGCCATAAAGGAGTTCAAAGGGTGACTTACCTCCAAGAAGTGGAGTAGACAACCAGTTGATAATATAAGCTGTAGTGCTGAAGGCGTCAACCCAAAAACGAGGAGAAAGATGAGAGTGAAAGAGAAGGGCCAAGCCAGTCTCAGTCACATGACGATGTTTTCTATCAGCATGACCATTTTGAGCAAGTGTATATGGACAAGAGAGTTGATGGTGGATGCCAGAATTACGTAAATGAGTTTTGAAACACGTACCAATAAATTCGGTACCATCATCGCTTTGAAATACTTTGATATGAGAAGAATATTGATTTTCCACAAATTTTTTAAATTGAAGAAAAATATTAAAAAAAAAACAGATTTAAATTTTAAAGGGTAAAACCAAGTGAATCGAGAATAATCATCAATAAAAATAACATAATAAAGAAAACCTGAATTTGATTTGACGGGAGAAGGACCCCAAAGATCACAATGAATAAGATCTAACACATGAGACGACCTACGTTCATTGCGAGAATAAGGCAATCGATGACTTTTTGCAAGGTGACAAGTATTACATAATGATGGAGAAGGCAATAAAGACGTAAGAGAAAGATGACCTTTTCTATTTAAAAAAGAAATAACAGAATGATTCATATGACCTAGACGAGCATGCCATAAATCATATGAAGCACGTAAAGATTTGTTTCTAAGGGCTTAAATAAAAGCAGAGTTGCCGCGCTCCAGCACATATAGCCCTCCATCTCTTTTACCGGTTGCCACCACCCTTCTTGTTTGACGATTCTGGATAGTAATAAGATTATTAGTACATGTAACGGAGAGAGGAAAATCAGACGTTAATTTACTTATGGAAAGAAGATTTTTAGTGAGGTGAGGGACAGCCAAGACATCTAATAAGTGAATATTTGGAACAGGAGAAAGAGTACCGGTGTGGGTAATGGGTAGGGATGCACCGTTTCCTACGATCACAGAGTCCTTACCCGTGTAATTTTTAGACTGATCCAGAATAGATGGGTCGGCAGTCATATGGGCCGAAGCTCCAATGTTCAGAAACCAATCAGCAGCATCGGGTCCAACAATAGAACATGACGTGTTAAAGGCAAGCAAGGTGAGCATGAGAAGAATCAGGTCGAACATACCGTTGGTTGCAGCAGTCAGCATAATGGCCCTCTTTGCGGCATATTTGGCAGTGAGGTGGTCGACGACCCTGACTTGAGTGGGTTCGTCCTCGATTAGAAGAGTTGTTTTTATGAGAATAAGAATGATCTCGCTGGTTGGTAAAGGAAGCAGGGTGGCTTCCATGGGTGCGGCCACAATTAGTGACTGTGAATGCTGTAGGAGTGGAGTCAGAGAACTCAAGGAAGCGCTGGAACAACTCAAAACTTTCAGCTTTAGAGACTAAATCTGCAAAATAGGGGATAGGGGTGAGAGCCATCTGAGCAGTAGAAAAAGCTGAAAATTCGGTGCCGAGTCCACGAAGGAACCACTGCACTTTATCAATGTCCTCGACCGGTCTGCCAATGGCATGAAGTTGGTCACAAATTTTTTTGAAGGCACGGGCATACTCAACAACAGGTTTGGTGCCACGTTTCATCAACTGCAAGTCATCCTTGAGTCTCAGTTCACGAGCTTTCGACTGATGACTGAACGTGGTTTCCAACGCAAGCCAAACATCACGTGAAGTAGAGAGACCAACGACAACAGACATGGCTTCCTCAGTGAGAGAGGAGAGTAGGAGACAGAGAAGTCGTTGATCGGCTGCTCTTCATGCCAAATATTTGGGGTTGAGTGTTGAAGAGGTTTCTGGTTCAAAGCGAGGTGGTGGAACCATAGTTTCATCGACATAGCCCAGCATGTCTTGACTCTCAAGGAGAGGGAGAAGTTGGCTTTTTCAAAGAAGATAATTGGAGGAAGAAAGTTTGATGGTGATCATATGGATTAGAGTATTGAAAGGAAGAAGATGATAAGAAGATTCGGAAGCCATAGAGAAGAAAGGATCAAAGTTGTTAAACCGAAAGGGCTCTGATACCATGTGAATGTTTACTGAATCCACCACACCTAAATGGGGGTGAGAGTTCTCTTATTTATAATCATTTACAGGATACAGAAATATGGTAAATTACAAATAATATGAAAATAGTAATAAAAGGAAAGAATAATAAATGAATACAATATATTTGCCTTTAATAAAAGGGAAAATATGGTAACCCGTAATGTAAGGCAAATATCTAGATATTTGCCTTATAATGAACGGTTAACTATCCTTAACACAAATAAAGTAGATATTGGCATATCCGCTGTAAATAATAAGAGACTTTCATGATATTTTTGTGGAAGAATTGTCAATTCTACCCTCAATTAGAGAAATAGACTTTGGGATTGAGTTAGAACTTGGAACTTAACCGATCTCCAAAGCCCCTTATAAAATGTCTCTTGCTTAGTTTAAGATACTCAAGGAACAACTACATGAACTATTGGACAAAAAATTCATAAGACTAAGTGTCACACTATGGGTAGCATGTGTACTCTTCATAAAAAATGAAAAATTTATGTGACTGCATAGACTATAGGAAACTCAACAAGATCACGATAAAGAACAAGTATCCACTACCAAGGATTGACGAACTCTTCGATCAATTGAAAGGGTTATCTGTATTCTCCAAGATAAATTTAAGGTTAGGATACCATTAGCTAAGAATCAAGGAGGAAGACATACCAAAGACTGCCTTCAGGAATAGATATGGACACTATGAGTTCATAGTAATGCCCTTTGGCTTGATTAACGCCCTTGCAGTCTTCATGGACCTAATGAATTGGATATTCAAGGACTTAACACATTTGTGACATGTCCGAGATGGTACTGAAAAGGCTAGGAACCCACAAGCTACATGCCAAATTCTCTAAGTGGGAGTTTTGTCTTCAAGAGTTTACCTATCTCGGACATGTCGTGTCGAAAGATGGTATTTTTGTGGACTCGGCCAAAGTCGAGGTGGTTATGAAGTGGTCTGGACCGATCACTATCACTGAGGTCAAGAGCTTTCTAGGATTAGCAGACTATTACATAAGGTTCATAAAGGACTTTTTCAAAACATCAACACCTATTACCCAGCTCACAAAAAAAAAAAAAAAAAGGTAAGATCTTCCCTTTGACATCAACATGCGAGAAAAGCTTCAGAAGGTTTAACGAAAGTTGGTAACACCTTTGGTTCTCGCATTATAAAAGTTTTCGGGTGTATACTATTGCAAAATGGACAAAATGGAAAAGTTATAGCATACGCCTCGTATCAACTAAAGGAGTACGAGTGCAACCATCACACACATAATTTGGAGCTAGCACTCGTAATGTTCGCTCATAAGATATGACAATATTACTTGTATGAAGAGAAAATACAAGTATATACTGACCACAAGATCCTCAAGTATCTATTTATGTAAAAGAGCTAAATATGAGGTAAAAGAGATGGTTGAAACTAGTCAAAGATTTCAACGTTAAGATCCTTTACCATCTAAGAAAAGCCAATGTGGTAGCTGAGATAGGAAGATGACTGACTCCTCTACACTAATCATGTAGCAAAGAATGCTTCCAGAGGAGATGTTAGGGTCCAATATGAAGTATTAGCTAAAGGCATAATGGCAAGGTTGGCAGAGCTAACGGTCCAACCTACCTTTCAAACGCATATAATAGATGCTCAAGAAAATGACCCTTACCTTAGCAAATTTTTACAACAACAAGCAGCCGACCATCCCAAGGGATTTTTTGTGTCCTCGAATAAAGGACTCTTATGGAGAGATTGATTATGCATACTCAAAGGATGAAGAATTATTTAAGGTGAGAATGTTTACTTAATCCACGACATCTAAATGGTGTGTAAAAGTTATCTATTTATTTGATTATAAATTACAAAGATATGAAAATAGTAATAAATGAAAAGAACAATAAATGAAAAGATACCTATGCTAACAAGGATATGGTGAACTATAGTTGAGTACAAATATCCTTAGCATAAGAAAATAAGAAATTAATCATAGAAGTCCATGATTCACCATTCATCATCCACAAACACCAAGATGTGCCAAGATTTAAAAATTTAATACTTATGGCGAGGGATGAAATGGGACGTAAGTGTTCCATAGTGGAAATGGGTGGACATTACAATGGATTTTATCTCATAGTTTTCCAAGACTAAGAAGAGCTTCACTATCATATGGGTCATATTGACTAAGTCCGCCCACTTCATCCATGGAAAAATAACATACTCGGTAGACAAGTGACCCAACTCTACATGGAAAAAATAGTCAAATTACATGGGGTATTAGGTTCAGTAGTGTCGACCAAGGTGATAGGTTGACATATCATTTTTGTATAAGCTTGTAAAAAGCACTTGGTATGCAACTAAAGTTCAATACGACCTTCCATCCCAAACAGACCGTCAACGGAAATGCTCAACTAAGTATTAGATGACATGTAAAGGGTATGCATAAAGTTGGGATGAGTACCAGCACCTTATGGAGTTTGATTATAATAATAGTTATCAAACAACCATATAAAGCACTCTACGGACGAAGGTGCTGATCTCCTATCTTTTGGGAAGAGATAAACAAACGACAATTTTTGGGGTCGGAACTTGTGCAAATCACTAATGTCTTAGTCTAAAAGATCAAATCAAGAATACAGTCCACACAAAGTAGGCAGAAAAGTAATGCGAATATAAGGTGTAAAGACTTGGAGTACGAGGAGGTGGGAGACCATGCAGGGGTGCTTAGGTTTTGTAAGAAAGGGAAGTTAAGCCTGAGGTTCATCGGTCCTTTTGAAATACTAGAAAGGATATGACTAGTGGCCTACAAACTTGCACTCCCATCAAACTTATCGACAGTATACAACGTATTTCATGTGTCTATGTTACAAAAGTATACCTCCGACCCCACTCTTGTAATAGTACTTGATACACTTTCCTTGTGAAAGGAAATAACCAATAAGGAAGAACTAGTACAAATATTGGGAAGGAAAGTCAAAAAACTAGGGAACAAGGAAATTGCTTTGGTAAAAGTCTTCTAAAAGAACTATAGAACTAAAGAAGCAATTTGAGAAAGAGAAGAAGAAATGAGAATCAAGTACCCAACGTGTTTTTAGAATATGAACTTTCAACGACTAAAATTGTTAAGAGGGGGAGAATTGTAATAACCTAGGATAATAAGACTTCCAATAAAGACAAAATATAGTTTGAACGAGTTGTATAAGGAAGGAAGTAAGAAAGGAAATTTAGAAGATATGGAAAATTGAACACTTTTCTAATTTTTACCGAAAAGTTAAAAATAAGAGGTAAGAAATTTTTAGAAAAATTTTGGATTTTTCCCGAAAAAATAATATTAAAATATTTTTAGAATGGCAAATTACCAAAATGTTCTTGAAATTTAAAAGATTTAAGAAATTGTCACCGCATACCATATATAATTCTACACAATACCGTTCCTACCCTATCTTAAATTCTAGTCGTTAGATCTCCATCAAAATTGAATATGATCTAGAACGTTAAAAGCTCATCACATCCAATGGTGGGAATTCAAAACTAAAGTACTGCACAATTTTGATTGGAGCAAGTTTTTCTAGCGGAAAAATCTAGAATGATCAATCACTAAATCATGGCGGTTCTAGATGTTGCAAAGGCGGTGGATCCTTCCTTAATAAATTATGAACCATGGGCAATTGTTTGAAGCAAGAAGTAAGCAATATCGAACCTTCAATTGCAAGTTATAATCTTTTCATTTCTTAGTTTCGAGTTCTCAAGTTTCTTCCAAATTCGAGAGTTATAGTTCACTATTTCCCTCTAGACTTTATTCTAGACCTTTTAAATAAGATTACTCATAAGTTTGGTGAAAAAAGGAAGCGTCAAAACTTGAGAACTTATGGATAAACTTTTTTCACCTCATATTCACAAAAGAAACATGAGATTGTTTGCCTCGTTCTTAAGTTGGATGACTTGACTCATATCGTAGGTTACAAGTCCTTACAGGTAGACGATGTCACAAGTTATGAGAAAAGACCAATAATAATTTTAGTCCTGGAAGTGGAGGTCTTCTGTACTAGGAAAATGGTCTTTACAAAACCATAAGTAGAAGAAACTATGAAAATAGAAGGAAAAGATGAGGGAGAAATACGCCGAAAAATTTCAAGATTAAGACACTTTCGAGGACGAAAGTTGTTTTTAAATGTGTACAATGTAGAAATCTAAAATTTTGAAAAGAAAAAGGAAAGAAAATGTTCAGCATTGCTTAAAGGTGAGAAGTAGGGGGCTGGCATCCACTCCAAAAGGAGGTTCCTCACTTCATTTTAGCATCCCACTTGAACGGTTCGAAACTAGTCGGAGAATACACTTTCTGACAGCTAAGGTCAACATTTTGGCTAATCCAGCTTGGGTCTAATACGCTCGAACCATTTTCTCCTAATTTTAATTCTTCATAAGCATTTAAGGTTAGTACGACTCTCTTTTAACTAGTTTAATTTTTTTGAGTCAAGTTTAAAGTATTTTTAGTTTTTTTTAGTGAGTTTAAAGTATTTTTAACTTTTTTTTAATCTAATTTAAAGTATTTATGTTTTAGTTTAAATTATTAGGAGTTAATTTAAATTATTTTATGCAAAATTAGTGTCAGCTCATTTAAATTATTAAAAGAACCTTAAATTATTTTATGAAAGACTAGGTGAGCCAATTCCCATGGGAGAATTCTAATTTATAATATTAGAATCCTAAGGCAGAAGTAAATTTCAAAGAGTAGCATTAAGCTAGCATCAAGGGTAATAGTAGCTTCAGTCTAGGCCAACTAAGTAAGTAGTTTTACTATCAGTTTGGTTAAAAAAGTTAATATTTGTATGATGACACATGCCTCATGGTTTTGTACGTATTACATGTTTGATATGTGTGATATGTTTATGAAACGATATGACTATGATATGTTATGTGAATGATATGATATATGTTATGGTACGATGTGTTTGACGATATGTTATGTATGTATGTATGAATATATGTATGATATATGTTATGGTATGATGCTTTTGAAGACATGCTCGAATTATGTTATGTGACTATTATGATGTGTGCATGATATGAATTGATAGGTTCGAAAACATGATAAGTTTACATAAATGATATATGATATGATTGACATACAAAAGATAAATTTGCATAATGTACAACCTCGATATATGCATGGAGATTATGATAAAAATGATATGATATGAAGCAAAATGCAAGATGGATTGTAATACATATTCATGAAAAAGGAAAAATGTTGGGACCTCATGCATTATTTCATGCATTGGGGGATACCCCTTCTCTTTTTACGATAGTAGGGACACGTATGCTACGAGATAGGGAAATGAACATTATGTTTACCATAATGCTGCTACGATAGCCGCTATTCTTAATGGATCTCCGACATTAACAGCTACTAGAGAATGTTTGCCCGACTAGAAATGGGTCCAAGAGGTGTGCAAACCGACGGGTGGGTCTATATTCGTACATGTGGACAGTGTGTAGAAAAGTAAATACATATCAAATTTCTTGTTTAGGATAGCTGTCGTAGGAAAATAGGTTGATATGATAGATCTCATTCATAATTATAAGTGTTTGCATCTAACCTCAATACAGCTGACGACGATATTGCAATTCATGTGTTTGCATCTAACCTCAATACAGCTGATGACGATATTGCAATTCAAGACCATGACACATGCATATAGTAGTTGCACTTATTTTCTTAGACTTGGGTTAGAACAAGATGTTTTTAATTTTAACGTTTCATTATTTCATTTAATATTTTGTTGTGTCGTCTTGAGGATGTTTTCGAACACGTAAGTTTATGGTAGTGTTTTATGATGAATTTTATGTTTTATGATAAAGTTTAAATGATTATTTCCGGACAAAATGATTACGCTACAATGATAGTAGCGACTCTAGGTAGGTAGAAATTTAGGGTCGTTACTTGTGGAATTGATAATTTATTTATTATTTTCCGTACTTCTTTTGTGAATTTTAAACAATTTTATTATATACCTTCATGAACAATCAAGTACCCAGTTGCTTAGATCGAGTGGAACCTTGGCTCGAACTTCTTAGAGCCTAGAGGATATTTTCATACTTACTAGAAAGGATGCGATGAGAGCCTACAATTACGTTGATTAGTGAGTATATTTTCATACTCATCCATTTCTTCTTTCTTTTTCAGGTGTTCGCACGCTACCGATGAAGGTGGAGGAGCGTTCGAGAGTTATGTGGTCACGAAGAGGGTTGCTCGGGAGCATCAATCTATTTTTAGATTTTGGAGTCTTTTGTTTTTTATTTTACAATTTTATACCAAACTTGTTTCTGGTTTGTAATATTTTGAACTTCAACGTTATTTTATCTTTTTTTTTTTTTTTTTAATGATTTTCACTTTCATTTATTTTACTCTCGAAGTCACGGTGTGAGATTCGAAGTCTAAAAAATTGAGTCGTTACAGTACCACCCTAGTAGAATCTCATATCATTTGCATACAAGGAGTGATCTTGAACGCAAACTCTTTATTGTTAAGTCATGACCCTAGTAGAATCATATCAATGCAAAAAAGTGACTTTGCAATCATTAAGGTACAATCCTAGTAGAATCACATCATATACAAGCATAAGTGACCTTGCAACTATTTGGGCACAACCCTACTAGAATCGTACACACAAGTAGTGATTCAATATATGTGCACACGTGTGAAGGATACAAGACTAATAAAATAGCATCATAATGCATGTAAGGAGTGATCTTACAATCGTTAGGGCATAACCCAAGTCGAATCACATCGTGTACATGCAAGAAGTGACCTTGTTGTTAAGGATGTCTTTAAGGAAATCACAACATACAAAAAAAAAATGACCCACATATTTCATACGAGAATATCAGGAATTAACGAATGTTTATGACAATATCGAAACAAATTGTTTTCAAATTAACGTGACCATGTGAATTTATACTTCATTTCATTGTCAATAGAAGAAAACCAAATGAAACCTACACCCAACAAGTGTAATCTCGTCTTCTACCTCGTCGTCGGTGGTCTACGATTACGGTCGCCCATACTTTTTTAAATCTTTTATTATTATATTTTCAAATTTTTATTTCGGTTTTTTCTTTATTTTATTATTTTTTATATTTTAATTTAAAAAAATGGGAAATATTAGTATTTATTAGAGATCTAGACCATATTCTAAAATATTAATATTGGCTTCCCCATTTAGAAAAGCCAATGGAAAGAGTTATTTTTAGTATCATTTAGAGTGTTAGAATATGAAATTCCTTAATTCAAAATGCAAAAGAGAAGGAAAAAAACAAAACAAAAAACAAATGCTTCCTCAATTGCATTTTTGGGCTTAATTACAGCATGGGATCGTTGTCTCCTTTCCCGTTTTTGGCTTACCAACATTGATCATATACCAATTCATATATATAATTTTGTTTTCCATTTCTATATCCATTTTGTACCCTATAAATTCACCACTTCCACTTCATGTTTTTGCACCATTATTTTCTCTAACACGAGAAAAACAAAAACCAATGGCTAATTCCTTCAACTTTGTGTTCCTTTGGTTGAGTTTTGCAGCCTTTTTGGCAGACCCCATAGCATGTAGGCTCCTTGATCCCATTGGTATTCAAAACATCAACGGTGCATGGCGCAATGGTCGTGCCACCTTCTACGGTGACATGACGGGTGGCGAAACTATGCGTAGGGATTAACTACACTCTCAAAATGCTATCTACTCATTATCTTTTAATATTTATATGATATTAAGATCAACATTATTTCTTACTTGCAACAGAGGGAGCTTGCGGGTACGGAAACCTATACGATCAAGGTTACGGGCTAGAGACGGCAGCGATAAGCACAGCACTTTTCAACAATGGACTAACCTGTGGAGCATGCTTCGAGTTAAAGTGCCTGCCCGGAGGACACTATTCGTGCCTACCAAACTCGGGCACAATCAAAATAACCGCCACAAACTTTTGCCCTCCAAACTACGCGAAAACAGAAGGCGTTTGGTGCAATCCACCCCAAGAGCACTTCGACCTTTCTCTCTACATGTTTTCTAAAATCGCCCCTTATCGTGCTGGTGTCATCAATGTTAGCTATCGTAGGGTACTCTGCCAGAAAAAGGGTGGCCTCCGGTTCCAATTAAATGGGAACCCATATTGGCTTATCGTCCTACCCTTCAATGTTGGAGGTGCTGGTGATGTTGTTGGTGTTAAGATTAAAGGCTCTTCTACTGGGTGGCTTAAGATGTCGAAGAACTGGGGCCAAAATTGGGAGATTGGTACCGTTTTGGTGGGCCAGAGCCTGTCCTTTCAAGTCACTACCAGCGATTGGAATACCATTCAATTTGATAATGTTGTGCCTAGCTCTTGGCAGTTCGGCCAAACCTTTGAAGGGAAGCATAATTTCTAGCTCACATAACTAAAGCGGATTCAAGTTTCGTTACTTGTGACTTCAATAAAGAAAGAAAAAACCAACTTGTTTAGTAGTAGCAGTTGTTGTTGCTACCTTAGTTTTAGTTACAAATGAGTGTACTAAAGAAAGTCACCAATTTGTCAACCACATTTTAATAAACCCTTTACCATTTCTCTATAATAACTAAGTTAACTCAAACCATAATAATTATTATTCCAATTATAACATTTTTCATAGATTATCCTAATAACCATGCTTATAAACAATATTTTTTTTAATATAATTTAAACTAAATTCATCTACATTAATAATATTTCATAACACATTAAATACTTCCCTTCATAATTGAAATTTAATAATTTCCTAAAATAATTTACTTCCATGTTTTATGTTACTTGTGTTAAAATTACTTGTAATTTAAAAAGATTTTAAAAAAATGCAAGCCATCCAATAAGATTGTTCGGGCATACAGAGTATGTTGGATTGTACTCAATTTTTTTTTAACACCCACCTGAATTTTTGGGTTCGTTGAGTTGGTGACTTAAACAATCGGATAGAAGTTACAAGCTAATCTAACTCTCTACTTTTGGGTTGGGTTGTCGAGTTATTTTTAATTATTAAAAGAATAATATTTGTCCTCGTTCATAACTACAATTTTATCAAGTTCAAATATCATACATTTACAAGTTAGACTGTATCACTAACATTTGTGGCAAAGGTTGAGTATTAAATATTCTTAATTTTTAAAAATAGGGTAGAACTAAGTTGGGTTAGATTATAACTCTATTTTTAGGTGGGTCGAGTTGACCTGACTAAAAATTTTCAATCTATGAAACTAAATTTTTAATTTTCCAAAAATTCGAATAGGATTCAAACCTAAACAAAAAAAAATCTAACCCAGTCTAACTTTCATGTTTTAGATTGAGTAGTCTACATTAGTTGAATTATCAAATACAGTCCATCGTTCAAATATTATGTTTGATTTTTTTTTTTGTTCCACGTGACTGGCATAGTTTCAAATTTCAGATTGAATAAAAATAAAAATGAAATGAAAGCTAAAAATGAAGGAAAACAATAAATTAAATAAGAATAATTATTTATAGAATTAAATAATTAGGTGTCATTAGCCACCCCATTGAATGGACGATACTTCACGTGCATTTATATTTTGTGGTGAGGCATGAGATCTTCCTTCCCTTTTCTTTGTGGTTTGCCAACCTTGAATACACTAATAAGGAAAATCAATTTAATTTCCCATTTTTAATTCCATTTCTTCTATAAAAAATACTACATTTTCATAATAATAATAATAGTTATTTGATTCAACAAGCTAAATCAAATTGACATTCAAAAAGTTACCAACTTTTCGTTGGCTATATTTATTTATTTTATTTTTTTTGCACATTGTTTCATCATTACTTATGGTTATTATGGTTATGCCCGAACCCTACATCAATTCTTATTAATGATCAAAAGAGGAATAGTACATGATCTAATACTCGAGTCATTTTTTATGGTATACGTGATATTAAAATCATGCAAGAAAATGATATAATCTTGTAAATATTGTAATTATTGTTGTAGGATCAATTAAAAATATAAATTCTCATTATAGGATGTGGGAGAAGAAGATGTGGAGAAATGACGAGGGAGATGAAGATGAAGGAGAAACGACCAAGAACCAAAGGAAAACGGTGGAAAACGAATGTGAGAGCGACGATGCAGAGGAGAGAGAAACTCATTATTAAAATTGAGAGAATTTGGGCAAAGAAGATAAGATCTGACGGATCCGGATCCGGGTCGAACACCACCTGCAACCCAACTTGCAGCAAACCGAGACCGACCCATTTACCTTCGACCCAAAACGTTCGCAGCCCACTCCGTCAATACACCTGCAACCCATGACCACCAAATCCCTGAGGCCCAAAAATCGAGTACCGAGGCCCAGCATACACGACCAGCCCAAACATCTATAGCATGTGACCATCGCCCGCGACCTGCGCCTCGACCCGAAAATGACCTGCACACGCATCGGCTCCCCATTGCGCCACATGTTACCATCTGCAGCGAGCAGTCCTTCGACTCAGTTGGCTCAGATGACTAAGCTAAGTGGCCCTACCCTTGTGGTTTATAAATGGTGTGTTGTACGATGACACGTGTCTATGGTTTCGCACGTGTTATGGGTTGTATATGTAGACTGTTATGAAATAATACGTGAATATTATGCGATGGGATTGATATGCTCTATTTGATGAACTGAAATGCTTTATGCTATGTTGTGTTGTAATATGTTATGTTGAAGACATGCTCGAAATTATTATTATTATAACTGTTATGATACATGATATGATACGTGAACGTTAAGGATTGATACGTTTAAAAACATGGAAAACGCTATGATAAGGTTGATATGTGACATGAATGATATGCTATGGTTGACATGCAAAATGACAAACTAGCATGAAATTCAACCCCGACCTACGCATGAGAATTATGATAAATGTTATGAAAATATGGTATGAAAACGATATGATATGACAAGATGTTAGTAGGGTTGTACTAATGATAATTAAAATGGAAAATTGTTGGGACCTCATAACTGACCTCCTTTACCTTTAAGGTGTCATACATTGATCTTTAAATTCCCGACGTACTTGGTCTAGAACTCAAGAATTCTTTTACTTTTGATTCTGACGAAGGTTCCTCGCTGAATTTTATCTCAACGCTTCCATCGTCATGCTCGATGATTTGTACTGGGTTTTGAGATTCCTTTTTCCTTGGAAGATTAGCATCTTCTATTTTTCAGAGTGTATTTCTGGTTATTTGATCTCAAGAAAGGGTTTTTGGAGCAGTCACAGAAGACTTTCCAATATTTGCTTCTATGAGCATGGTTGATCCGTTTGGTGAGGATCTTAATGCTCTTAGAGAAATATTTGTATTCATGAGTTTGTAATAAACCCTGAATATGACGACCGAAGAATGAGTTTCAGCCTTGAATGTTCAAATTTTTTTATTGTAAATCCAGCATGAGGGCTGATAATATGTGCGGGTCGTGAAGCGACCAAGTAAAATTTGGATAACAATTGAAATAGACTGGTCCATTCTCTAGATTGGATTGAACCATCCCCAATAAAGAATTTGAGAAATCTTCATGTCTCTTATCTCGTAAGGAGATAAGGACCGGGATATCTAACGCAAGTCTGAACAATGGTTTTATAGCGACTTGGACAAGACCGACGTGAAGATAATTAAACTCTTCACGGTGTTGGAGAATAAGGGATTTTGAAAAAAGATTCAGAGACTCCCTATTGCTGTGAATTGGGATATTTTTCTCTGATAATTTGATGCATGATCTTTGAACAAAATTGAATGTTGAAACTGTAGATAGTTTTAGGATCTACCTTTGGAATAGTCCAATTTTGGAGTTGATCTTCGATCTTCAATTGATATTCAAGAGAGAGCTATCGGCCGATCGATGCTCTCCTTACATTGATGAAGTCCTTTTATAGACTTCGATTTTGAACGTAAATTTGAAAAACGCCAACTAAGAGATAAGATCAAATCTAGCAAGATAGGACCCCTACAAGATTTATTTTCCTAAAAGTAAGAAAAGATATAAAGTAAACTAATAATTTAAAAGACCAATAATTTACAAACACGGCTAATTCACATGTGAGCCTTCACTGTGTGGCTGACAAGTTGTCAATCTTTGTTTTGTCTCTGATGAAGGTGTTAGGTTGTAGATAAGATTTTCTTCAGAATTTTTCATATGACTAAGCACCCAAGCTTGCCAACGGACTTACTACGCTTCTCACGTCTTACCACCTAGAACACAAGGGCTATACGCTCAGCTATCACATACTCCAAATTCATCTGAATTTTCTTATCATCTTCCTTGTTTCTGCAACGTCGTTCTTAAAGATCGAGTAACTTCTCTTCCCTCACGAAAATTGAGAGGCTCTGATACCATTCCTACGCTTAATGACTTGAGCCCTTACAATTTACATGAACTCTGTCATCCTAGTTAAGATATGTTTAATATAATGATACGGTTAGATTATGTATAGAAAACGATATGGTTACGATAAATTGATAAAATGATAGGGTTAGGTTATGTATAGGAAACGATAGGGTCCCGAGAGATTGATAAAATGATATGGTTAGGTTATGGATAGAAATTGATAGGATTAAGATAGATTGATACAAATATAAATAATCTCTTATAATGAATCCCAACTGTACAATGGCAAAGTGTCTTCAAGTCAAGTTTCTAAGCAGTAATATTTACATTGCAAACAATTCTTACGGGTCGCCTTCCTTGTCAAAAGTTGACCGAAAATAAGAACGCGGTTTCAAAGAGATATTCTTTTCGAAAACTATGTGTGTTTTTTGTCGACGAGAAACAAACCTTTGTAAATCGCAAGGATAGAGATACAACCAACGGAGAAAAAAGAAGCCGGCAAGAGATGCCTCTATTATAAATAAGTAAAATAACAACATACAGAGTAGAGTCCACTCCATATTGCATTACTATGCTATAAGTTTCATGTTCAAACCTCCCGATAAAAAAGTCAGGCAAAAACAAAATTATTCAAAAGAAACAAGAAACAGAATAAGAAACTGAACAAGAAAAAAGTAGAAGAAACCAAAGGCAAAGTCATCAATGCACCATTGATTTCGTCCAAGAAAACGGGAGAAAAGGATCGAGATAAATGCATTTTATCGATAGTCTCTTGATCTTGGATCTTGATCCATATCCTTCATCTTTCTTCTTGGTGTTGTAAACACACCAACTAAAGCTCTAAAGTCAATTACTTTGTAGTACGAATCAACTTGGTTGCCTTTTATAGCCTTGCACACTAACAAATTTAGAAAGGATAAAATTAGCCAACTCTAAAAATAGAAAAAGCAACCACCCACTAATTAACATACCGGTTCTAACATTCCGAGAGAGGTGGACATCCTAAAGAAAATGTAGTCATTTCATCCCTAGAGAACATGTCTAGTATGACCATCTTTAACAATTTCTCCCCTAAACTAATTGCAGGGATGCTTTCAGTTTACTCGTGGTACTCCACACATACCCATTGACTCACGTAGTTTTATGAATGCATTCAGCTTCAGTGGTTTTGTCATAATATTTGCACCTTGTTCTTGTGTGACACAATGCTTCAGCTCAATAACTCCATCTCTGGTCAAATCACGCAAGAAATGAAACCTTACATCAATGTGTTCGCTACATCCATGCCTGATTGGATTCTTGGATAGCTTAATAGTGGGACTGTTATCACATAACATAGTGATCCACTTGTCTTGAAAATGACCAAGTTTTTCCAAAACTCTCCTCATCCACACCCCTTGACAAGCACAAGACGCGGCTGCCACAAATTCTGCTTTAGTAGTGGACAACGTAACTACAAGTTGTCTTTTTTAGGACCAAGACACACCTTCATCACTGAGCAAGAACACAAGAACACATAGCTAGAAGTGCTTTTCCTGTCACCTATATCTCCTGCATAATCACTGTCAATATATGCTATCAACTCTCCATTACCCCTTTTTCCGATTAATGATTCCCAAATCTATAGTACCTTTTAAGTATCTCAACACTCTTTTTGTAGCTTGCAAATGCAATTCTGTTGGACTTGCCATAAATATGCTCATTAGAGACACTACGTACATTAAATTCGGCGTTGTTGCAGTTAGATACATAAGACTTCCAATCAATTGTTTATACATGGTAGCATTGATCTTGGCTCCTTTTTCATCCTTTGTCAGTCTAACCCCAGGAACAATAGGGTTTTTCACATTTACTTTTTTCCATCCTACACTTCTTCAAAACTTCTTTTGCATACTTTCTTTAACTAATATAAATGCCTTCAGAATTTTGTCGCAGTTGCACCTCTCAAATCCTTCTTTGAAAAATTGTGCTTCAATTCGATTGTACCATACACGTGGGGCTTGTTTGAGGCCATATAATGCCTTCAATTTTTATGCCTTGTCTTCTTGACCTTTTTTCTCATAACCTTGTGGTTGCTCAACAAAGACGACTTCTTTTAACTCTCCATATAAGAAAGCACTTTTCACGTCAAGCTGATACATGTTCCGACTATTTCGAGCTGCCAAAGCAATTGTCATTCGAATAGTATCCCACCAAGCCAAAGGTGCAAACACCTCGGTATAGTCTATACCATGTTGTTGTGCATAACCTTTTGCTACCAACCTAGCCTTATTCTTGTCAATTTCGCCATTTTCGTTGAGGTTGGTTTTGAAAACCCACCTTCCTCCAATCTTCTTCATTCCTTTAAGCAAATTTGTCAACTCTCAAGTCTCATTTCGTTCGATGACTTCTATCTCCAAGTCCGTTGCAGATCTCCATTTTGAACTTTGAACAGCTTCTTCAAAGGTAGTCGGATATGTAGTTGGGGGTAATAGAACTAAATTGTTGTGCTCAGCTTCTTTAGAAAATTCTCCCCCGCTCACATAATCTTTCATCCACAATGGTGCTCTTCTGTTCCTCACTTTGGGAGTGCTTTCTTCATATATTGAGGATTTTGATTCAGATGACTCGCTGGAGGGAAGATATTCTAACTTCCCCTTCTTCTTCTGCTATCGTCTCCTCTTCAAATTCTTCCTCACTTTGGTCATGATGGCCTCCTTCTGTAATACTATCTTCCCATTCGAGGGTATCAAGTCTAGCTTCTTCATTAGTTTTTCCCCAATTCCATCATTTGTCTTATTCAAAAATCACATCTCTGCTTACAACTATCTTCTTGGACACTGGATCATAGAGTCTATATGCTTTAGACCTTCACTCATCCCTAGCAGCACACACTGAAAACTTTTGTCATCTAACTTCTTTCTCTTACCGTCTGATACATGAACATGCCCAATGCGTCTAAAACCTCGAAAGTCAACATTAGGTTTTACGCCACTCAAAGCCTCCTCAGGAATCATATTTTTCACTACCACTATAGGACTTCTGTTGACCACGTGCATTGTCCAATTTTCTGCTTCTGGCCAGAAATTCTCTAAAACTTGCTTCTCTGATAATATACTTCTAACAATGTTCATAATTGTTATGTTCTTGCGCTCAGCTGCACCATTTCGTTGGGGAGTGTAGAGTGCAGTAAGTTGTCTACTGATACCATTAGTTTTACAAAAGTTGTTGAACTCGTGAGAGGTGAACTCTCCACCCCTATCTGTGCGTAAACAACGAATAAAATCTCCAGTCTCTTTCTCAACAAGATTTTTGAAATTCTTGAAGATAGTAAAGGCTTCAGACTTTTCAGCAAGAAAATATATCTACACCTTGCGGCTGTAATCATCAATAAAACTTATAAAATACCTCTTCTTACTGTTGGAAGGAGGTTTGATGGGTCCACAGATGTCTGCATGTACCAGTTGCAACCTTTGTGTTGCTCTCCATAAACTTCTCTTTGGAAATGCATCCTTATGTTGCTTTCCCACCATGCAATCAGTGCATATTTTAGACGATGCTTTCAATTGGGGTAACCCTCTCACCATTTTTGTATGTTGCAATGTTCTCAAACCTTTGAAGCCTAGGTGACCATATCTGCGGTGCCAAAGATAAGTGTTGTCTTCTATAATTGTTTGGAAGCAAGTGGCGACTTGTGGCATGATTCTTGCAAGTAATATGAACATCCTATTTGCAGACATCTGTTTGCATAATAAGCCCCTTCTTGGGATGATAGATTTTACATTCTCCATGTTGTATCAAAATAGATACACCTCTTTCTTGCAATTGTCCAAGACTTGAGAGATTGTTTTTCAACTCAGGTATATAGATAGAAAACATTAGTGAATACCTGAGTGACTCCAGCAACTTGCAACCTAATGTTACCTTTTCCTAACACTACCATCTTGAAATTATTTCCAAGCTTCACAGATTGTTGGAATTCCTCGTCAAAATCTGAGAACCATTCCTTGTTTGCACACATATGATTTCTATACCCCGAATCAAGGAACCAAACATCTTCCCTCCTTGATTGGTTGAGCTCCGCATATGACATCAACAAGATTTCTTCTTCATCCTCAGTCTCTGCATAACTTGCTTCCTTTTCTCATTGAGGACACTCATATCAAAAGTGTCCTAACTGATGACACTTATAACACTCAACTGTAGTTTTGTTGTATGCATGTCTATCTCTTCCTCTTCCTCCACCTCTTCCTCCAAAAACTTCACGAGCTCGATCAACTCCTCTTCCACAGAATCTATTATCTTATGTCACCTTTAGTGCTTGTTCATCACCTACACGTCCATTCATTCTTTGCTCATGTACCAGCAAGCTGCTTTGCAATTCATCGATTGTTAAAGTGTCTAAGTTATTAGACTCTTCAATCGAACATATAACATAGTCAAATCTTGAAGTCATAGATCTCAAGATTTTTTTCAATAATCACCACTTGTTTCATGTGTTCGCCATAAATTTTCATCTTGTTTGCAATGGTGAGAGTTCGAGCAAGATATGCATCAACACTCTCACCTTCTTTCATTTGTAGGACTTCAAACTCTTTCCTAAGAGCTTGGGGTTGAGCTCTTTTGACTCTTGTGGAATCCTGGTACTTCTGCTTCATAGAATCCCAAAAGTTTTTTTTTCCTTGCAATGACTCTATTAAGGATCGTTTCCATAATAGTTCGATCAATGGCTTGGAACAAATAATTCTTGACCTTCAAGTCTTTCAACTTCTGGTCAGCAATTGTTTTTTGTTGTACTTTGCATCATCCATTTCGACTCATTTCAATAAATATATCTGCCACAACAAAAATACAATCTTTACCTTTTTTAGTGTGCAGTAAACCAAGAACAAATTTTATAGATATATTAGTCCAAGGTTTGTTAGGTACATTCAATGGAGTATAAAATCCGTTTGGTTGTGATCTAGATTTAGTTTCTTTGCGTTTAAAATATTTGCTACAAAACTTATGGACATCATGCTTCATTTTCGGCCAAAAGAAGTGTATATACAACATTTTATAAGCTGTATTAATCCTGAGATGTCCCATTGAGGCACCACCATGTGCTTCTCTCAAAAGCAAATCTTTTATAGAGCATTTAGGAATACAAAGCATAAAAAATTTATGAAACAAATAATAATCATCCATAGCCTTTTTTGCAAGACAAGATGCATAAATAGTTCTGAAATCTTGGACATCTCTATATAGTTCGGTAATATGCTCAAGTCCAAGAATTTTTGCACTAAGAGAAGTAAAGAGATCGTACCTTTTAGATAACACATCAGCTACCATATTATCATTACCTTGCTTATATTTGATGACATACAAAAATGTTCCAATAAATTCCACCCACTTTGCATCTACGATTCAGTTTGCTTTGACCCTTCACATACTTCAAGCTTTCATGATCAAAATGGATCACAAATTCTCTAGGCCATAAGTAGTGTTGCCACACATGCAATATATGAACTAAAGCAAATAATTCTTTATCATAGGTAGTATATTTCAATGTCGGCCCATTTAGTTTTTCACTAAAATATATTAAGTGCTTTCCATCTTGAATTAAAACAACACTTATGCCCAAACCACATACATCACATTCAATTTCAATAGTTTTATCAAAGCTAACCAAAACAAATTATGGTTTGCTTAATTTCTTCCTAAGAAAATTGGATGCATTCTCTTGCATTTCTCCCCATTTGAAAACAACATTCTTTTTCACTAAGTCATTCAATAGTTCAGTTATGGTTCTAAAATCATTTATAAATCTCTTATAGAGGTTAGCTGTAACGCCCGCTCATCGTCAACGCGATTAACAGGAGTTACCATCATCAACGACAACATACTCTAACACCCAACCATAATCTCAAAATATTTAAAAAAAACATCCAGTAAAACATTTAAAACCGGTGCTATTTTAAACTTAAAACAACCGGAGTAAATTCTTGACAACGAAAACATAATTATACAAAACAGACCCAGACATGGATTCCCAGTAGTCTTCAGTCCGCTGGTCCCGTCCTCGGTTGGCCTGCATCATCTAAATCTGGAAAGAAAAGTTATAATAATTTTGATGAGTAATTAGATTACTCAGTAAGTAGCTAGCTTATCATTCAAGAGTTCATAACTAATCTTTCCAGATGTTTTTAGGTTTTATTCATCATTGACTCCTAGTTCTCTTACTAGGGTCATCTGTTCGTTAATGAGGTATCTCAGCTACCTCCAGCTAGGTTACTGACTCTCTCTCGATATGCTTATCTAGAATTTTCGGACTCGTATGTAAGACTCGCTCTCGGTCAAATACGGCCCGTCTACTAATTGCTCTGGCGGCCTGTTTATCTCATATACCAACGGTCAGGAGTACTCATGCTCCCTGACTTAGCACACAGCGCGTTGGCCAGGAACTCCGCGGGAATTAGTAGACTATCATACTCAGTAAATAAGCCATAGCTCAACCACCAATAAGCATATCTAGAATCATAACCTTTCCATTAACATGCATAACATACTCACAGTTACTGCATGCTTTCATACATATATCATGATCAACACATAGAACATTCTGACAATCGTTCATATCACGCTTACATCACAGGCAAGCAGTCACAATATACAATAAACACGAACTATCATCAAAGCTCATCATAACTTATTAAGCTCTTAATCAGGTAAACAACATACTCACATGTTGTAAAACAAGTTAAGAACTAGTTCAAAGGTCGATACGCTACTTACCTGGTTTCGAATCCCTTTCTCTCTTGATTGTACATTTAATAGGGTATTTCAACACAATGCCTTCCAATTAGACCTATATTTCACCATTTTCAAGGTAAGTATAGGTCAATCTAGGTAGAACAGGTCAAAACAAATCGAACGGGACAAACCGGGAATCGAACTGATGCTTCACGCGCCCTCACGCGCCTCGGTGTGGCTGTCCCACGCGCCAGGAGCACGCCAGTCGCACGCCCAGTCGCGGCCCTCACGCGCCTGCGTGTAGTGCACGCGCTTCTTCTTCTTCCTTGCGTTTTTCTGAAATTTTCCATCTTTTCTGTTAATACCTACTATATCCCGAAGCCATATTCTCCTTCTACGGTTCGAATTTCATCCTGATTCCTTCTACAACTTTATAGATCTCCTTATTACGTTTCTAACAAGCCCTATTTCATAACTTATTATACAATACGAACCAAGATATCGAGATTTAAAGGTTCGGTGATATGGGTTTTTCGTTACCTTCGCGACAACCGCTTAAATCAGCTTAGTTCAGAGCTTCAATGGCTGAAAAGCCTTCACAATCGTCTCCCCATCCTCACGTTTGCACGTTGTCACAGCGAACGCCAAAAAA
>NW_019268577.1:895636-902415 GCF_002738365.1 Cucurbita moschata
TTTTTTTTTTTTTTTTTTTTTTTTTTTTTTTTTTTTTTTTTTTTTTTTTTAATTATTATTATTATTATTATTATTATTATTTATTATTATTTTTTATTTAATTAATTAATTAATTTATTTATTATTTTCGGGTTATTACAATTCTACCCTCCTTTTAAAAACTTTCGTCCTCGAAAGTTCGTAACTCTAGGAACAAATGTCAATATTCGAGTTTTAACTCTTCTTCTGGTTCCCAAGTAGCTTTCCAAAATTATTACTTCTTTCATAAAACTTTAATGGAGGTAATGTCTCTACTACGCAAAAATCTCATCTCCCGTGTCAAAATCTTAATAGTCTGTCCTCCGTAGCTTAGATTCTCTTCTACGGTAAATCTTTATAACGAAGAACATACATAGGATCTTCAATATATTTACTTAACATCAAAACATAAAAAGCATTATGTACAGCCTCTAATGCTAGTGACAATGCTAGTATGTAGGCTACTAGCCCAACTCTTTCGAGAATCACGAAGGTTCAATAAAACATTGGATAAGTTCTCCCCTCTTACCATATCAAACTTTACATTTCAAGAATAGGTGCGATCTTCAGGAACACGTGGTCCCCCATGTCAAACTCTAGGTCCTTCCTTCTAACATCAGCATAACTCTTCTGACGACTTTGAACGATCAGAATTCTTTTCCTAATCTTCTGTATCGCCTCATTGGCTATTCGTAACAAGTTTGGATCCAACTACTATTTTCTACCTACCTCATTTCAATAAATCGAAGTTCGACACCTCCATCCATAACATGTCTAAAAAGAATCATCGGAATGGTTGCCTGAGAACTATTGTTATAGGCAAATTTAACCAGATATAGGTAGGTGTCCCAACCGCCAGCAAAATCATGTACACATGTCCTCAAGAATTTGATTTAATCTCTCAGTATGTCCCTCTGTTTGAGGATGAAACGTTATCCTAAACTTCAGTTGTATACCAAGGGCTTCCTGAAGACTCTTCCTGAATCGAGAAGTAAACCGCGTATCCCTATTTGACACAACAGAAACTGGTACACCATGCAACCTTACAATCTCCTTTAAATACAATTGTGCCCACTTGTCAACCGAATATATAGACTTACCCGGTATAAAATGGGCTGTCTTAGTTAATCTATCCACAACGACCCATATCACTGTAAACCCTAACTGGGTTCTAGGTAGTCCTGTAATGAAATCCATAGTCACTTCTTCCCACTTCCACTGAGGCACACTTAAAGGTTGCAATAATCCAGCTGGTTTCTGTCTAGGTGCCTTAACTTGTTGACAAGATAAACACCTACTCACACATTCAGCAACCTCTTTCTTCATCCCAGGCCACCAAAAGCATGTTTTCAAATCCTGATACATCTTTGTGGCACCTGGATGCACAGTATAGGGCGACTCATGCGCCTCAGATAGAATCTTCCTCTTGATCTCTATATCGTTTGGCACACAAGTTCGGTTCTGCCACTTCAAACATCCATCACCCGTTATCCAGAAATCCTTGATTTGTTCAGTCTCAAGTTGCCTCACAACTTTTGAAAAATAAGGGTCCCTTTGCTGACCCCGAATAATTTGTTCCTGCAACGTCGGACAAATAGTCATAAGAGCTAGCTGAGCTGCCGCTTTCCTGACCAAGACAGCTATCTGGGCTCATTCAAATTCCCTCTGAATGTTGTGTTGTCTCGTTAGCATTGCAGATGAGTGAGCTGTCTTACGACTCAAGGCATCAGCTACCACATTGGCTTTACCAGGATGATGTAGGATCTCTACATCATAATCTTTTACCAATTCCAACCACCGACGTTGCCTCATGATGAGCTCTTTCTGGGTGAACAGATATTTAAGACTCTTATGATCAGTATATACTTGTATCCTCTCACCATACAAATAATGTCTCCATATCTTCAGAGCAAACACCACAGTAGCTAATTCTAAATCATGAGTTGGGTAACTGCGTTCATAATCCTTTAATTGCCGAGAGGCATAAGCAATAACTCTCCCGTTTTGCATAAGTACGCACCCCAACCCATGCTTAGAGGCATCACTATAAATTACTAGGTTCCCAGTACCGTCAGGTACAATAAGCACTGGGCTGACGCTAATCTTTCCTTGAGTTCCTGAAAACTACTTTCACAAGCTCGACTCCAATCAAATTTCTTCCCTTTTCGGGTTAACTGCGTCAGTGGTGCAGTAATCCTTGCAAAGTATTTAATAAAGCGCCTGTAATATCCGGCTAAACCCAGAAAACTTCTCACCTCAGTAACTGTAGTTGGTCGAACCCAACCTATAATTGCCTCCACCTTTGCTGGATCAACAGTTATACCATCCTTGGATACCACATGACCAAGGAATACTACCTTTTGAAGCCAAAACTCGCATTTTGAGAACTTGGCATATAATCTTTGTTTACGCAGAACCAACAAAACCTTCCTCAAATGTTCTGCATGTTCATCGTTTGTCTTGGAATAAACCAAGATATCATCAATGAACACAATGACAAAAGAATCCAGAAAATCCTGGAATACCCGATTCATCAGCTCCATAAACACTGCAGGGGCATTAGTCAAGCCAAAGGACATCACAACAAGCTCATAATGCCCATACCGAGTACGAAAAGCTGTCTTCGGTATGTCATCTTCTTTGACTCTTATCTGGTGATAACCAGAACGAAGATCAATCTTCGAAAATACCGCTGCCCCTTGAAGCTGGTCAAACAAGTCATCAATTCGCGGCAAAGGATACTTATTTTTAATGGTCACCTTATTCAGCTCCCTATAATCAATACAGAGACGGAGTGTACCGTCCTTCTTCTTCACAAACAACACGAGCTCCCCACGGTGACACACTAGGTCGTATGAACCCCTGGTTCAACAATTCTTGCAGTTGCAATTTCAACTCTTTCAATTCCGTGGGGGCCATCCTATAAGGAGCTTTAGAGTTAAGTGTCATCCCCGATTCAAGTTCAATGTCAAGGTTGACTTCCCGCTCTGGTGGCAAACCAGGCATCTCATCCAGGAAGACATCCAGGAACTCATTCACTACAGGTACAACTGATACATCTGTATCAACTCGTCTCACTTTTGCCACACTAGCCAGGAACGCCACAACATCATGCCTAATCAACTTTCTAGCCTTTAGAGCAATTATTGTCTTGGAAACACTTCCCGGCTTCGTAACCTGAAACCGGAAGCTCTTTCCCATCAGGAGGTGAAACTATCTCCTTCTTATAACAATCGATACTGGCATGATGAACATATAGCCAATCCATGCCCGAAATAATGTCATAATCATAGATATCTAGCACCATTAACAACACCTCTAATGGTTAGCCAAATACTTCTACTTTATCTCATTTCACCTTTTCACGAGTCATCAATGGCTCCTGAAGGTGTAGAGACCAAAACCTCATAACCTAAAGGCTCTACTTGAATTCGGGCTTAACGAACAACGATATCAAAGGAATGCGTTGAGCCCGAATCAAATATAGAATAAGAGAAGTAGCTATAAATAGGTAAAGTACCTGTCACCACCGAGCTGACATTCTCCGCTACCTTGCTCGTCGTGGCAAAGGCTTTACCTCGAGACTGAGGCTATCCTCCAGCACTCGACTGACCTCCTTCTCCTCCTAGAGCCTCTCGCACATACCACACTAGGATTCTTTGCATTACGACACTCTGGCAAGATGGTCGCTCTTACCACAATTATAACATGTCTTGTTTACGGCAGTACAGGGTCCCTCATGCATCAATCCACATTTTTCACATATTGCCTTCCTATCACCTAAAGAAGACCGATGATCTACTTGTCGTAGTACTGCCTGCTGTCGCAAACTTGAGAATATCTAAGTGAATTTTTTGTTTACTACTTGGTCGTTTCTGACCGTTGAAACCCCGATTACTCTCCAGGGTGGCAGCATCTAATTCCACAGTAGTATTATAAGCAGTAACAAATTTTAAAAAGCATGGGCAGACACTAATCCCTACATCTCTGTCCAGGGATAACGAGATCTGTCTTTTCTTTCTCAGTAGCATCCATATGAGGAACAAACCTGGATAATCGTGTGAACTCCACTTCATACTCCTCTATAGACATATTACCCTGCTCCAGCTGCATAAAGACCTTTCGGTTTCATAATTTTACTAGAGGAGGATAGTATTTCTCACAAAATTCATGTTTAAATGCCGCCCATGAAATTGGGACTCCACTAGCCTCCATCTTTGGCTTCTTTGGTTTCACCAAAAATGGGCTGGTCCCTCCAACATATACATGACGCACAGCATCTTATGACTCCCTGGGCAGTTGAAGAATGTAATTTTGTTTCAGTACATTCCAGCCACCATTCAGCTGCCTAAGGATCAGTCCCTTTCCTCCAAGAGTTGGCGGGGTAAGTTTCATAAAATTTCATATGTATTCACTTTCCTTCGTCATACATCATCGCCCAAAGGTTACTACCCGTAGTGGTGCCTCTGTCACTACCGTTGTACCAGGTAGCTCCTTCGAAATTGTTCGAGGTATCGCTACCTGAACACCTACTTGTGCTTCAGGCACTAAAGTCACATGGCTAGGTACAGGTGCTGTCGGAGCCGCCCACCTTCCAAAACCAACAAAAGCTATCTGTACCACCTAATCCATTCGGCTCTGCACCGCTTGATTCACTTAACTTTGAATCAGCGATTGCAAGGCCTCCAGAGTAATAACAACAGTCGGCTGATCTCTAGATGCCGACTGAGAAGTAGTCACCGGAATCGCCACTCCTGGAGCAGTTCTTTCTATAGGCTGCCCCTCAACCCCCAGGTCCACATTGGACATTCTAGGGTCTAAACATTTTAACACTACCATATCTGTTATACACATAATTAAGTATTCATAATCAATTCTTTTAAACTTTCATACTATTCTTTCATACAATTTAGTCATGCATCACTTACCTGACCGAGGTGAGATACCGTTGGGCTGGACTAACGGGATCCATACTGTCTATTCTAGACTGTCTACAGAACCTATAACCTAGGCTCTGATACCAACTTGTAACGCCCGCTCATCGTCAACGCGATTAACAGGAGTTACCATCATCAACGACAACATACTCTAACACCCAACCATAATCTCAAAATATTTAAAAAAAACATCCAGTAAAACATTTAAAACCGGTGCTATTTTAAACTTAAAACAACCGGAGTAAATTCTTGACAACGAAAACATAATTATACAAAACAGACCCAGACATGGATTCCCAGTAGTCTTCAGTCCGCTGGTCCCGTCCTCGGTTGGCCTGCATCATCTAAATCTGGAAAGAAAAGTTATAATAATTTTGATGAGTAATTAGATTACTCGGTAAGTAGCTAGCTTATCATTCAAGAGTTCATAACTAATCCTTCCAGATGTTTTTAGGTTTTATTCATCATTGACTCCTAGTTCTCTTACTAGGGTCATCGGTTCGTTAATGAGGTATCTCAGCTACCTCCAGCTAGGTTATTGACTCTCTCTCGATATGCTTATCTAGAATTTTCGGACTCGTATGTAAGACTCGCTCTCGGTCAAATACGGCCCGTCTACTAATTGCTCTGGCGGCCTGTTTATCTCATATACCAACGGTCAGGAGTACTCATGCTCCCTGACTTAGCACACAGCGCATTGGCCAGGAACTCCGCGGGAATTAGTAGACTATCATACTCAGTAAATAAGCCATAGCTCAACCACCAATAAGCATATCTAGAATCATAACCTTTCCATTAACATGCATAACATACTCACAGTTACTGCATGCTTTCATACATATATCATGATCAACACATAGAACATTCTGACAATCGTTCATATCACGCTTACATCACAGGCAAGCAGTCACAATATACAATAAACACGAACTATCATCAAAGCTCATCATAACTTATTAAGCTCTTAATCAGGTAAACAACATACTCACATGTTGTAAAACAAGTTAAGAACTAGTTCAAAGGTCGATACGCTACTTACCTGGTTTCGAATCCCTTTCTCTCTTGATTGTACATTTAATAGGGTATTTCAACACAATGCCTTCCAATTAGACCTATATTTCACCATTTTCAAGGTAAGTATAGGTCAATCTAGGTAGAACAGGTCAAAACAAATCGAACGGGACAAACCGGGAATCGAACTGATGCTTCACGCGCCCTCACGCGCCTCGGTGTGGCTGTCCCACGCGCCAGGAGCACGCCAGTCGCACGCCCAGTCGCGGCCCTCACGCGCCTGCGTGTAGTGCACGCGCTTCTTCTTCTTCCTTGCGTTTTTCTGAAATTTTCCATCTTTTCTGTTAATACCTACTATATCCCGAAGTCATATTCTCCTTCTACGGTTCGAATTTCATTCTGATTCCTTCTACAACTTTATAGATCTCCTTATTACGTTTCTAACAAGCCCTATTTCATAACTTATTATACAATACGAACCAAGATATCGAGATTTAAAGGTTCGGTGATATGGGTTTTTCGTTACCTTCGCGACAACCGCTTAAATCAGCTTAGTTCAGAGCTTCAATGGCTGAAAAGCCTTCACAATCGTCTCCCCATCCTCACGTTTGCACGTTGTCACAGCGAACGCCAAAAAACTTTAAGGTTTTGTCGGAAAACACGGATTATAACACTCCCTGTTTTCTGTTTCCCTCTTCCTCTGTTTCTTCGATGTTTTTTTTTTTTTGGTGCTTCCTCGTCGGCCTTGCCAACGCCAACCACCTCCCACACCTCCATCTTCCTCTCTTTTCTTTCTTTTCCCTTCAACCACCT
>NW_019268577.1:902443-912727 GCF_002738365.1 Cucurbita moschata
TTTTTTTTTTTTTTTTTTTTTTTTTTTTTTATTATTATTATTATTTTTTATTATTTTTTATTTAATTAATTAATTAATTTATTTATTATTTTCGGGTTATTACATTAGCTAACTCATGAAAACTCCGAAATTTACGTGCACTTTTTGGTGTTGGCAAATCCTTAATGAATTTAACTTTGTCTCTATCTAAAGCTACTCTACTTTTATCAACTATGAAGCCAATAGAGTGAACTTTTTCCATGCAAAAACTACCCTTATTAAAATTAAATTTCTCTTTTCTATGTGTAATCAAAACTAATTTAACATGCTCCACATGCTCAAGCAAAATCTTCAAATACATTATAATATCAACAATATAACCAACAACATGTTTTCTCATATATTTTCCCAAAACATTATATATCAAGCGCATAGGTGTACTAGGAGTATTAGTTAATCTAAAAGGCATAACAAGCCATTCATACAATCCAAACTTAATATTGAAAGTTGTTTTCCATTCATCTCCAACGTGCATTCTATTTTGATGATATCCAGATTTCAAAATAATTTTTATAAATAGACACGAATCATGCAATAAATCAAGTATATCGTCTAACCTAGGAATAGGATGTCGATACTTTACCGTGATTTTGTTGATCACTCTATTATCCATGCATATGCGCCAAGTTTCATCTTTCTTTGGCACCAATAAGTGTCATATAGAACATGGACTCAAACTTTCTCGTACATAGCCCTTCTCCATGAGCTCCTCCACTTGCCTTTGAATTTCTTTTGTCTCGGTTGGATTGACTCGATAAGCTGGCTTATAAGGAATGGCAGTCCTTGGAATGAAATCTATTTTATGTTCAGTACCTCTAATGGGAGGTATTTCTTTATCTTGAAACATGTCTTCAAATTCATGTAAAAGAGATTGAAAAACACTAGGCAAAGCCAAGTTGTTATAGTTAGAGACCAAAAATCCTCCATTGTACATAAGTACAAAGATTGCTTTTTGTGAAAACCTTCTCACCTCTCCAACTGCAGCCAAATAACTCTCTCTCTTCCTTTTTTCTTCAATTTCATCTCTTTTTTCATTCATCTCTTTTTCTCTTCTCTTTTTCTCTATTTTTTCAGTCAAACTCTTGTTTTCTTTTAACTCTTTTTCCTCAAACTCTTTCTTTCTTTCCTCCAATTTTAATTGATCAGCAAATACATTTGCTGAACTCAAAGGTACAAGAGTGGTTTTTCTACCATCTTTTACAAAAGAATACCTATTCAAATAACCATCATACATAACCCTCCTGTCAAATTGCCATGGTCGGCCAAGCAATATATCTCCAGCTTGCATTGGTAATAATACATCACAAAGAACTTCATCTTTATATTTTCCAAAAGTAAAAGATATTAAAGCTTGGGAAACTACCTTCATTGTTCCACTATCATTGAGCCATTGGAGCTTGTAAGGTTTAGGATGATTTTGGGTTGGAATTTGTAACCTTTTGATCAACATGGTACTTACAACATTGGTGCAACTTCCACTATCAATGACAAGACTACAAGCAGTCCCCTTGACGAAACACCGCGTGTGGAACAGGTTGTCTCTTTGATCATCAACATCATTCTCCGTAACTTGAGTTTTAACAAGTCTTCTTGTTATAAGTGCCAAATGAATATCATCTTCCAGTTCCTCCTCATTCTTCTTGACTTCTTCAACTAGATCATTGATCTCCCTTCCATTTTCCTCGTCTTGGTTCATGATTGTACAAACAGTAGTGAAATATGTTTAGGACCACAGACACTCAACTCACTGATTTTACACTCAGGGACACTCATGTTTATACACACAAAGGTAGGCTGTTTGGGAAAGTGACTAAATTAGGATCAAGGTAGGCTAATATATGGATAAAGCAATTCTGATAGTAGCAAGCTACTCAAGGAAATCAAGATAAGTTAATTATGAAATAACAACAAAATAAAACAAGAAGTGAACAAACAAATAAGAGACACAGATATTTTGGGATAGAATTGCACACTGAAAAATAAAATAAAAAATTCAAAAAAGAAACGACGTGAAGATTTTAAGAACCATCTAACTCTCTTTTTAAGAACCATCTAACTCTCTTTTTACAGAATTTGAGAAATTTAGAAGTTATCTTCAAGCGTAGATTATGAAAGGAAAAAAAATATATATCAAACACAACGGTTCTAGATTTAGATGGATTAAGAAAAAAATGTGAATCGAAGTTTATTTGATCTTCAAATAAACATGCAAATGATCTAAAAAAAATGATAAATATCGTTTATAATCACAATCGTAAGAACAAAAATGATAAGATTTTTTCTTTTCAAGATCTAAACGTGATCTTTAGGAAGAAAATGAGAACAAAGTGAAAAGTTGATGAATAATGGCGGAAATGACAGCAAGAAAATAAATGGACAGATTTAAAGAAAAGATAAACAATAGCAGAAATAAAAGATAAAATCAATTCTAGAGTCGGCCACAAAGATGTAAACCTAGGCTCTGATACCAAATTGATAAGGCAACCCTGATCCTCAGCCCAAGGATCCAAGCTTTTGTTGTAGCAAGAACCCTTGGATCAAAGTAATCAACATCTCCTTATACGAAATTTGGATCAACAAAGAGATAAGGCTAGAATTAGATTACCTCTTACGATCGAAGATGTAGAAGCAAGATTTGGAACCTTGTTCTAAATTGAGTCACTCCACAATCTAACTTGATCAAGGCTTGGTTGAATGGCTTGGGTGCAATTCTACCACAAGAATTGCTTGAAACATAGAAATGGAAAATATGATGCTCAGATTTCTAAGGGAAACGTCTCAATTTGAGAACTGAATTACATCCATCCACGAATCTCAATTTTACATAACATATTATGTGTATTTATAGTCTCCCAACAAAAGACGTTTGTGGACGGGATTTATTCCCAATCCCCTTTAATCTCTACGAAAGAATAAGTCAAATTGACTATTTGACTTTTACATGATTTATGAAATTAAAAATAATTCTTTCTAACAAATGTTGATGTACTTGAGTGGCTAATGCAAGAGGTTTGAAATTAATTGAGCTTTTGCGAGTAGGTTCATTATTCTGTTGTTGACATATTTTTTGAATTTTCATGGCATTTTTTGAATTGGCAATAGGTCCATTTAAAACACCGTGATTCTTATCACACAGTCCCACCGTCGATGCCCCGTCACGGTCAGGTATGTCATGCATAAGATAAGAAAAAGAATTGTCATTGATTGCATATATTGTTATTGATTGATTATTATCAAATGTAACGTAGGATGGAATTTGGTAACACTGACTATGTTATAGTTGACTGCATTATTGTTGACTTAGTTCTAAAAATCTAGAATACGATATGATAAGGCTAGGTATGAAATTTGGTGACCATTAGATTACAATGGAGGGGCTTAACCAAGGGTAGGTGTATAATGGCTAAAATGCCCTTGTAATTATGTACGCTTATGACCAAAGTGGCATCTAAATGGCATGAAAAATTGATGAGGAGCCTTATATCATGGTTCAAAAGGATTATACAAAGTTACAAGGTCATCGGAATATGTTGAGAATTTAAATCAAAATTTGGGGTAGTAAATGTCCAAAATATCCCTAGGAGAATTCTACGATTTTTTTCAAGACTTTAAAAGACTCAAAAGAGTGCTTAAATCTATATGGCACTCATTTATAATATTAAGGGTAAGTAAGAAAGATCTTAGAGAATTAGTACACCTTTAGAGTAATCAAGAGGAAAAATACTTAACTACCCCTCAAGACACTTTATAAGAAATCAAGGTTTTTATGAATACCAAGTGACAAGTTTCTTATGAAATATTTATGCCTGCAAAGAAATGTTTGACTCATATGAATTAGGGAAACCTTGTTAACAATTTTTCCTTAGTTGTGCTTCAAGACTTAACAAAGAACTCTTAGAACAAGAACTCGAGTTATCTGGAGATTAAAGCACTTTCGAGTACGAAAGTTTTTTTTTTTTTTAGAGGTATATGATGTAACAACGATAAAAATAATATTGACAATTATTTAAGTATGTTCGGCCAAACACATCGTGATTTCTAACAATAAGAATGACAGAGAATAATAGGCTATGGAAAAGGATCAAAATTTGAAACATCACGAGAATAATGCATCAAATTCTTTTCCATATTCTTACCCTATCATAACTTTTTCTTTTCAAATAACTTTCTTAGATCCCTTAAACTCTCCTTAGGTCCTTTAGCTTTTTCCTTTAGATCCCTTAATTCTTGTGGGCGCCTTAATTTATTTGAGGTATGACATTCATAGACATAGATTTTCCTAGGTTCATGACATTTACCGACCAATTGACCTAACAGGACTATCAAGGGAGTTCTTTAGGTGTAGGAATAGAGTTATGTGTGGAAAAGGAAGTGGACAACCTAAGGAATCCCCTCTCCTTAAACTCATCCGAGGATGACATACCACATAACTACGTAAGTATGGTTTAGGTAATAGACTAATTATCCCAAATTCTCCATGTTTTAAAAAGTAAAAACATTTATTGTATTTTTATCCGTTCCAAATCACACTATATTGCAGTTCATGCTTCAAGGAGCTTAAAATTTTGGTCATGATAGTGAAGTAATGAGAAACGGTGAGGAGGACATGCTGCCTGCCCATTAATTATTGTCAATATTGACTGTGATCAACGAAGAAGACCGTGAACATACGAGGAGACTTGCATGTGTTTTCATTTTCTAATTTCAATGTGGTCCATATACTAATACACAACCTACATATGAAATATTTTGAATTGTCAAATTTCTTATTAATATATTGTTTCTCATGATAAATGGTAAGGTATATGCTGCTTTTGAACATAATAAAAATAAAAATAAAAAACAACAACGATAAATTACAATGCATATTATATAATATAGATGTGGTGAAAGGTAGGTGGTTATTAATAAATAAATTTATATGGTAAAAAATTAATCTTAAAATGAGTTTAAAAATAATTTACATATTTTCCTTTAAAAGTTTGATCCAGATTGTGTCACTAATAGGGTTTGTCATAAAGTTTGTCCTCAAAATTTTACAATAAAAACCCACCCTCTTCCTTTTTAGCTCCATCACACATTTCAACAATTTTTTACAACACAATCAAGAGAAATGACAAAAGGAGGAGCAATTTTCACCGGCTTCTTCATTACCTTCCTCGTTTTATATTCAGGTCTAACTTTTCTTATTAAATAATTTTTTAGTGTTATTTTTTTCTTATTGAAAATTAACGAGTAGAGTTACAGGGAGTTTGAATGTAGAGGCTCAATTGTGTTGTAACAACCATCCTAGTTTGGGAGCTTGCAAGCCTGGAGTAGACGATCGAGCCGATGGCAAATGTTGGACTCACTGCATTTCTGGATGTGAGAAAGGAGGATTTTGTAAGCATGTTGGGAGTCATCATGTATGTCATTGCTATTGTTGATTACATATATTTTTCTTTCATTTCCGCCTTTGTTTTCATGTGATGCAATGGAATGCATTGCACTTTTACAAATTATACTTTGAATAAATAATGTCTGAACTTTCGAGCTTTCTAAGTTCTCACTTTTGTTTTAGGTTACACATGGAAGAAAGTTCAAAGTTTGAGATATTGTTATGTTGAATTTTTTCAAGGAGAAGTACAAACAAATTATTAGTCATGGATTAATGTGAATACCTCTCTAGCTCTAACACCGTAAGCTTAACTTTTTTCATTCACGCATGCGGTTAGGGTGATATTCCATTCGATAACCTAAACCATAATTATATTTTAATTGTTCATGCATATATATTAAGGAGATATGCCAATTGTAAGGACCTGGCTGACTCGATGACTCCAAAAAGATGGGTAAATATTTCACGAAATAAGACAAATGGAATTTAAAACATAACATACATTATATTTATATTATATCAAAATAAAGTTCATACAAAAGTATTTAAAACACAACACAATACAAGAATGAAAACACAAAATAAGGAATGAACACAAAACTTTTTAAAAGAGATAAGGGTTGAGGACGAAGGTTGAGGCTTGTCTATGACACCTGCTCCAGAGTCCACTCCCAACCTCGACCAACTTCTAATTACCTGAAAAAAAAAATAGAGATTAAGGAATGAGTACAAGACTCAGTAAGTAGCCTACTTGTAAGCTCTTAATGGTGTCCTTGATATGCTACGGTACCACACTCTTTCTTTTCTTATTCTTGTTCTTGCCACACACTCTTTTTTTTCTTGTTCTTGTTCTTGTGGTAAGTACTTAGGCCCTCTAATTCTGTTATTGACTTGGGGTTCTTATCATGATCTATCCTGAGGACCTCGGACCTTGGGTTCTAAAACGTTTGTTATCCTCTAAGGGCCTTGGTACTGTGGTGCTTGGTTCTTGGTCCTTATCCTTAGAAATTGGATCTTGATCTATGTTCTAGTCCTTGATCGTTGCCTTGTTCTTGATACTTTCTAGATTCTTGTCATGTTCCTTATTCGTTCTCCAAGACACTCCCCCTAGAATTTGCAAAACTAAATGATGAACCTGACAACCTGTGTCCAAGTGACACAGTCTTAACCTACGTCAAAGGTTTCATGCGTTCCAAGAGACGTAGTCTAAACCCGCATCTTAGGGCTTGCCCTTTGATACGGTCTGAAAACCTATGCCCAAGGCTTCATGCGTTCCAAGCGGCATAGTCTAAAAACCTACATCCAACGCTTCTTACTTTTATTAAAGATCTCATTTTCTATTGTTAGTGTTATAGGAAAGACTTTGATGGAGATATTTTAAGTTACAATCAATACTTTCTTGACTTCTGACCTTTCAAAATTCACTTCCTTTTTCATGTCAATCCTTTGTAATTCTTATTCTTAAAAATCCAAATACGGTTTACGTTGGTGAAACTTGACAAAACACAAAACAAAAAATATAGAAGTTTTGGAGAACCGACTTACTGTGACGGTCTCTTCTTAATACAATACTTCACCAATCACACCTGTTGAAGATATGATGAAAATAGGAAAAGATACATCAATAATAGAAAAAACCAAAATAATAAAATTCCAAAAGATGGGAAGTTGAAGAAGTAAAGTGGGAATATGTCAGGGAACATATTCTACTCACGGAATTTTTTTTTTTAAAATTAGTTTAACATAGTGGTTGAGATGATGATATCTACAAAGGTGGTTGAGAATCCAAAAATGGATCATTGAGATCATAAATCGTGTCTTCATCTTCTTCTTCTACAATAGAAGGAGAAGACGTCGAACCGACTGATGCGGCCTCTTGAAGAAGTTTTTGAAAATCAACTTCAGAAGTTGTCTGGGCTAATGCAGCGAGTAGCTTCGACTTTGAATTAAGGAATTCGGAGGTCCTCTTCTTGAATAAATCCTGAAGGTGGCCATTCTCAGATAGTCAGACCTTTACCGCTTTGATGTCTGCGTGGGTATAAGTATATTTATCCCACCATTTGATTTTGATAGTTTTGAAGACCTGTTTTATTTGGTCTTCGGTTTCCTTAATTTGAAAATTCCAAGTTCAAATCCAAGGAATTTGAAAGTATACGAAAAAACGCATGGTTAATGGAAATGGGGTTTTGAATATATTTTGAACGAAGTAGTGGAACGATTCCTGTATTGGAACTGGAAATATATCTTTGGCTGAACCAAAGATTTTCTACCATTTGATGAACCAAAATGGGTAATGAATTTTATGAGCATTCTGGCAGAATTGAATAAACCATGAGTGCTCGTAATTTTGATACCAAATGACATTAAACCACGCCATCTGATAATCTCTGTATGAGTAAGAATGAGGAACAAAGGGTTTTGAAAAGGTCTTTTCCGTGTATGGGTCTTGATTCCAATACGTCGGATTCATGACTTTGAAAATTTTCAATTTTGAATACGCGACTTTCGAAGTATCATCGCGACTCGGAATATGAGTAATTTCAACGGATTTTGTATCAACAAGAATGAATTCATAAAACCTTCTGGTCTTATGAAGATCTTCGGAGATATAAAAGAATCTCGAAGTATCATCGCTCGGAATATGAGTAATTTCAACGAATTTTGTATCAACAAGAATGAATTCATAAAACCTTCTGGTCGTATGAAGATCTTCTGAGATATAAAAGAATCTCGAAGTATCATCGCGACTCGGAATATGAGTAATTTCAACGAATTTTGTATCAACAAGAATGAATTCATAAAACCTTCTGGTCTTATGAAGATCTTCTGAGATATAAAAGAATCTCAATGTGTAACGACCCAGATCCACCGCTAGCAGATATTGTTCTCTTTGGGCTTTCCCTTTCGAGCTTCCCCTCAAGGATTTAAAACGCGTTTGCTAGGGGAAGGTTTCCACACCCTTATAAAGGGTGATTTGTTCTCCTCCCCAACCAAGGTGGGACATCACAATCCACCCCCCTTCGGGGCCCAGCGTCCTCGCTGGCACTCGTTCCTTTATCCAATCGATGTGGGACCGCCCCCAAATCCACCCCCCTTTGGGGTCCAGCGTCCTTACTGGCACACCACCTCGTGTCTACCCCCCTTTGGAGAACAGCGAGAAGGCCGACACATCGTCCGGTGACTGGCTCTGATACCATTTGTAACGACCCAGATCCACCGCTAGCAGATATTGTTCTCTTTAGGCTTTCCCTTTCGGGCTTCCCCTCAAGGATTTAAAACGCGTCTGCTAGGGGAAGGTTTCCACACCCTTATAAAAGGTGATTTGTTCTCCTCCCCACACTGTAATGACCCTAATATTTTACTTATTTAATCTAAGGTCATTACTACACTTTGAAATGTGGAATATACATTTAATGGACCCTATTCATAAATGCTATTAGCACTCGCCTTTTTATTACCTCAAAAAAGAGATTACAAGGGAAAAAGGGAAACATTATTAAAAGAAAGGAAAAGCAACAAAACCAAGAATGAATAGTTTATTCTACCCTAAGGTTTATTATGCAAATACATTTCATCCTATTCTAACCTATACTAGAAATGAAAAAAAAAACAACCAACTACCCTATGCATGTGCCACGATCCTGAGGTGTCCGATGCCGTCGTCGTTGTCACATGGGTGCCTTGCCCTTATCTGCAAAAGTAAAGTAGCACGAGGCTTGAGTATTTCTAGAATACTCAGTAAGTGACCCCCTATTGGGGTTATGCGACAACACATGCAATGAAATGATGGGACCTATCGTTCCGTTTCGTTGCATTTCGTTTCGTTTCGTTTCATTTCGTTTTCCCAACGGTGTAATCCTAACAGGTAACCGTGGACATGTACCATATACTCTACACGCAGCCCATACGTGCGAGTATGGGCTCACCAGCTAGTTCGCACACTGCTGGGCCACTGTCCCTAGCCGGTGGGCATGCTCACCAGCTAGCCGGTGGGCATGCTCTGGGGGCCCACCGGGACCCGTTAAAACTAAAACCGTCACGGCAGCGCTATGCAGAGCATAACGATCGTTGTCCTGCCATTTGGATGTACGCGTCCGCACCCTCGTGATGGGATAGGGGTATCCCCCCAAATGCATGAACACACAATATGCATGAGGTCCCACTAGTCCTACAGTCATCATTTAATGAGCATAACCCCCGCGTCACGTTTTCATGCTTACATGTCATTCTCATTCTCATTTCGTTACATATCATACATATTCCTAGCGGGGTTATGTATCATGCAATTTACCATATTTCATGTCATGCAATTCATTCAATCACATTCCCATACTCATACAACAAGCCATAATCGTACACGGGTCACACATCGTCACATGCATTCATATCACATCCAATAAGCAGCATAAATAACATACATTCACGTTCACATGATTTCGTACTTAAGCATATTAAGCTAGCATACAATTTAATGGCACGTGCATAACCACGGGCACATGCCAACATACAACAATTAATGCATAACCTACAACGGGTGAGCTACTTACTTGGTAGGCCTTAGCCGAAGTACTCCCTAGAATATAACGTAAGCTCCTAGCTCCTCGTGGACGTTCTACGCTTCCATTGGTGGTTGGTTCCTATTGGTTCATGAGTCACTTCCATTAGTATTCCACAAATAATAATAAATTCCCAACTGGAATTTGTGAAATACGACCTTAAAATGTTCTCTTTTACCTTAAACAGGGCCGAAACCAGGTCCGGGAGGGTCAAAACGGTGTCAAACGGGCTGGAAACAGGTTTCTCGAGCCGAATAAGCCGCCGAAGCCGAGGAGCCGCCACCGAGCCGATGAAGCCGCTACAGACATGAC
>NW_019268577.1:912737-927525 GCF_002738365.1 Cucurbita moschata
CTCGGAATATGAGTAATTTCAACGAATTTTGTATCAACAAGAATGAATTCATAAAACCTTCTGGTCTTATGAAGATCTTCTGAGATATAAAAGAATCTCAATGTGTAACGACCCAGATCCACCGCTAGCAGATATTGTTCTCTTTGGGCTTTCCCTTTCGAGCTTCCCCTCAAGGATTTAAAACGCGTTTGCTAGGGGAAGGTTTCCACACCCTTATAAAGGGTGATTTGTTCTCCTCCCCAACCAAGGTGGGACATCACAATCCACCCCCCTTCGGGGCCCAGCGTCCTCGCTGGCACTCGTTCCTTTATCCAATCGATGTGGGACCGCCCCCAAATCCACCCCCCTTTGGGGTCCAGCGTCCTTACTGGCACACCACCTCGTGTCTACCCCCCTTTGGAGAACAGCGAGAAGGCCGACACATCGTCCGGTGACTGGCTCTGATACCATTTGTAACGACCCAGATCCACCGCTAGCAGATATTGTTCTCTTTAGGCTTTCCCTTTCGGGCTTCCCCTCAAGGATTTAAAACGCGTCTGCTAGGGGAAGGTTTCCACACCCTTATAAAAGGTGATTTGTTCTCCTCCCCACACTGTAATGACCCTAATATTTTACTTATTTAATCTAAGGTCATTACTACACTTTGAAATGTGGAATATACATTTAATGGACCCTATTCATAAATGCTATTAGCACTCGCCTTTTTATTACCTCAAAAAAGAGATTACAAGGGAAAAAGGGAAACATTATTAAAAGAAAGGAAAAGCAACAAAACCAAGAATGAATAGTTTATTCTACCCTAAGGTTTATTATGCAAATACATTTCATCCTATTCTAACCTATACTAGAAATGAAAAAAAAAACAACCAACTACCCTATGCATGTGCCACGATCCTGAGGTGTCCGATGCCGTCGTCGTTGTCACATGGGTGCCTTGCCCTTATCTGCAAAAGTAAAGTAGCACGAGGCTTGAGTATTTCTAGAATACTCAGTAAGTGACCCCCTATTGGGGTTATGCGACAACACATGCAATGAAATGATGGGACCTATCGTTCCGTTTCGTTGCATTTCGTTTCGTTTCGTTTCATTTCGTTTTCCCAACGGTGTAATCCTAACAGGTAACCGTGGACATGTACCATATACTCTACACGCAGCCCATACGTGCGAGTATGGGCTCACCAGCTAGTTCGCACACTGCTGGGCCACTGTCCCTAGCCGGTGGGCATGCTCACCAGCTAGCCGGTGGGCATGCTCTGGGGGCCCACCGGGACCCGTTAAAACTAAAACCGTCACGGCAGCGCTATGCAGAGCATAACGATCGTTGTCCTGCCATTTGGATGTACGCGTCCGCACCCTCGTGATGGGATAGGGGTATCCCCCCAAATGCATGAACACACAATATGCATGAGGTCCCACTAGTCCTACAGTCATCATTTAATGAGCATAACCCCCGCGTCACGTTTTCATGCTTACATGTCATTCTCATTCTCATTTCGTTACATATCATACATATTCCTAGCGGGGTTATGTATCATGCAATTTACCATATTTCATGTCATGCAATTCATTCAATCACATTCCCATACTCATACAACAAGCCATAATCGTACACGGGTCACACATCGTCACATGCATTCATATCACATCCAATAAGCAGCATAAATAACATACATTCACGTTCACATGATTTCGTACTTAAGCATATTAAGCTAGCATACAATTTAATGGCACGTGCATAACCACGGGCACATGCCAACATACAACAATTAATGCATAACCTACAACGGGTGAGCTACTTACTTGGTAGGCCTTAGCCGAAGTACTCCCTAGAATATAACGTAAGCTCCTAGCTCCTCGTGGACGTTCTACGCTTCCATTGGTGGTTGGTTCCTATTGGTTCATGAGTCACTTCCATTAGTATTCCACAAATAATAATAAATTCCCAACTGGAATTTGTGAAATACGACCTTAAAATGTTCTCTTTTACCTTAAACAGGGCCGAAACCAGGTCCGGGAGGGTCAAAACGGTGTCAAACGGGCTGGAAACAGGTTTCTCGAGCCGAATAAGCCGCCGAAGCCGAGGAGCCGCCACCGAGCCGATGAAGCCGCTACAGACATGACACGTGGCACAATCAGAGAACGACGCGTGTGCAGGCGTCTCGGGTCGAGGCGCGGGTTAACGGGTTGCTCGCGAGTCTCGGGCCGAACGCGGGTGACGGGCCACGCGGTGATGGGCCGGCTCGTGGGTGACAGGCCGCGAGGTGATGGGTTCTGGGCTGACCGAAGGGACGGAGTTTGGTTCGGGTTTCCGGATCCGGATCTTGGGTCGGACTTTGTCCTCTTCGCCCGACTGCCTGCGCGATTTTCCGGCGATCTCTCTCTCTCCCCGACAACGTCATCCCGACGTCCTTTTTCCCTTTTTTTTCCCCGTTCTCGAGCGTATCCTTCACCCTAACCCCATTTTTGGTACAGATTTCGTTGGTAAGGGCCTCGCACTCCCAGATCTGGAAAAGCTCGAAAGTCCGTCGTTTCGTCTTCCTTGCCGACGGTGTTCAGCGCACGAGATTCGTCTAAAACCTACTCCTGATGTGTGTAAAGGGTTCTGGGATTACTTTTGCGGTGTGAATGGGGGTTTTCGACGTCGATTCGTACAGTTCGGCTTTGCCGGAGTTCCGTCGGTTTTCTATTCTCTCTCCTTTTTTCTCACCATTTTCGTTTCTTTACAGGCTCTTTCAGGGTGGCTGAAGGTCGGGGACGCGATTTGTGGCATCTCAGCCTTCTGTTGCCCTTTGTGGGTCGTGTGCGAGCGAAAACTCTGGCGTTCACCGGAGTTTTCGGCTCTACCGACGACCATCATTTTTTTTTTCCGGTTCCGTTACATTACCTACCCCTAAAAGGAACTTTCGTCCTCGAAAGTCTTGAACTCGTGGATCAACTCGGGATATTTTTCCTTTATTTCCTCCTCTCGTTCCCACGTAGCTTCCTCGACTTGGTGGTTACGCCACAATACCTTAACAAAACCTATACTCCTATTACGTAAGGCTTTCACCTCTCGGGCTAGAATTTTAATCGGTTTCTCCTGGTAACTTAAATTTTCCTCAATTTCGAGAGGTTTGTAGTCTATTACGTGCGTCGGGTCTGGAATGTATTTCCTTAACATGAACACATGAAATACATCGTGTACGCTTGAAAGTGAAGGTGGTAAAGTTAGTTTGTAAGCTACTGGACCTACTCTTTCTAAAATTTCGAACGGTCCAATGAATCGGGGGCTGAGCTTCCCCTTGCGTCCGAATCTTAGAATACCTTTCATGGGGGCTACTTTTAGGAACACTGGGTTCCCCTCTTCAAACTCTAAATTCCTACGCCTAACGTCGGCGTAGCTCTTTTGCCTACTCTGCGCGATACGCATTCTTACTCGAATTTTCTGGATTGCCTCGTTGGTGACACGGACCAACTCGGGTCCTACTAGTTCTCGTTCTCCTACTTCGTCCCAACACAATGGGGATCTACATCGTTTTCCATACAACGCTTCAAAGGGTGCCATCCTGGTGGTTGCTTGGAAGCTGTTATTGTAAGAGAATTCCATTAAGTGCAGTTTGGTGTCCCAACTCCCTGTGAAATCCATAACGCATGCCCGAAGCATGTCTTCCAGAATTTGGTTTAATCGTTCTGTTTGGCCATCCGTTTGTGGGTGGAAGGCGGTGCTAAAGTCGAGGCGGGTACCCATCGCTTTTTGGAGTCCGCACCAAAAGGCCGACGTAAAACGCGGGTCCCGATCCGACACAATTGACACTGGTACTCCATGCAACCTCACAATTTCTTTAACATACGGTTGTGCCCAATTGTCTACTGTATATGTTGCCTTACCCGGTAGGAAGTGAGCCGACTTTGTCAGGCGGTCCACGACCACCCAGATTACCGTATAGTCCTTTAATGTTTTGGGTAGGCCTACTATGAAATCCATGACAATGTTTTCCCATTTCCATTCCAGTATACTTAGAGGTTGTAGTAGCCCGGCGGTTTTCTGCCTAGGGACTTTTACTTGTTGGCACACTAGACACTTACTCACGTACTCCGCGATTTCCTTCTTCATACTTCGACACCAGAAGTGTTGTTTCAAGTCTTGATACATCTTTTTTATTTCGTTTTTGTGATGTCCCACATTGGTTGGGGAGGAGAACAAATCACCCTTTATAAGGGTGTGGAAACCTTTCCCTAGTAGACGCGTTTTAAATCTTTGAGGGGAAGCCCGAAAGGGAAAGCCCAAAGAGGACAATATCTACTAGCGGTGGATCTGGGTCGTTACAAATGGTATCAGAGCCAGTCACCAGACGATGTGCCGGCCTTCTCGCTGTTCTCCGAAGGGGGGTAGACACGAGGCGGTGTGCCAGTAAGGACGCTGGACCCCAAAGGGGGGTGGATTTGGGGGCGGTCCCACATCGATGGATAAAGGAACGAGTGCCAGCGAGGATGCTGGGCCCCGAAGGGGGGTGGATTGTGATGTCCCACATTGATTGGGGAGGAGAACAAATCACCCTTTATAAGGGTGTGGAAACCTTCCCCTAGCAGACGCGTTTTAAATCCTTGAGGGGAAGCCCGAAAGGGAAAGCCCAAAGAGGACAATAGTCGTTACAAAAACCCTTTCTAGCTGGTTCTCACACAATTCTCAATGGTTTTAAAAACTAGGCTCAATTAGGAAGTTGGAGGAAAACGAGTGCTGGAAGCTCAAGAAACAAGATCCTGAACATCAGACAAGAGGTAAGTAACCACCTTAGAATTTTCTTAACAAATACTTGTAGGAATCGCTATACGAGCCTTAAACCAAGTATGAATTAAGGTTATATGAAAGAAAAATCTGAATAACCGTGAGTTAAGACCTCGAACCAATCAAATTGCTCAAGATTTAGGTAACGTTGAAATAATCTGCTAAATGAATTCCACTGCTTATAAAAAATGATCATAATGCCCCAAGGAAGACTATCTACCGACTAAGCCCTAAATGACCTCCAAATATTATGAAACGTTGTATGAATCGAGATTGTATAAGGTAGTGAAGTTTGGGAGTCATTGGGAAACATTAGGAAGCGAAACAAAGATATGGAGAAAAATGTTCATCACGATCCATACAACTTTACCTCCAAGGATGACCAACGACGTATCCATGAAATAAGAGATTCCCCACATGTACCCTTAGTAGCTAATAAGATTCTACGTGCACAAGATCTCGTTGGGCTATTCCTAAGAAGAACTTTTAAGTTCCAAGCTTGACCCAAGACATTAGGCATAAAACCTAGGATCACCAAGAATCCAAGAAAACACCTAGGTTAATGCAAATAACATGCTTAACAAGTTGTTAGGATTTATGCCTCAAGTAATTATTATCTCCTATCATGAGGTGTACCACAAAGCCTCTATTCCTCTTTAGGTGGATGCCCAGCTATTTGAGCAGGATGCCATGATGGGCCTATTATTTCCCTCACCTAAATGAAATACCCTACATCACGCCGACAGGTTACCATGATTATGACGACACCACCTATGCACTCATGAGGAGAAAAATAAGGGTTACTTTGGATACTGGTTTTCAGGGCTAAAATATGATGCATGACATGATAACCCCCTAAGGTTTAGTACCTGAAAATGAAACAAGAAGTCATATCCTAGCTCAACGTCACGATTAAGAGTTATTGAAGTAGTCTATTATATATTTAATTTTTTTCGGTTCACTTTTAAAATTATTGAACTAGTCTATTATATGATGTAAGTTTAATGTATTATATGTTATAAGTTGTTTTGGTTTTAATATAATTATGATTTTGAATTATTTGTACAAAGTTTGAGTGTATTTTATTTTGTTATATTATTGTCTTCAATATAACAAAACTTGTTATAGGGATAATACACAATGGGCCGCAAACAAAGGATTATTATTGTACACCAAGATCATGGTGGCATCGCATAGAGGGAAGTTAGGGATCTTGGAGCCCATGTGGGTCTTTGTCGCCTTCTACCCTCTGGTTACCCTCCTTAAACAACAATGTTTGCTTTTATTATATATATATATATATATATATATGTGTGTAACAGGCACACAATAAGATTAGAGATATCAATGGGACGATAACAAACATCCCGCTACTAATTTTATTCTCCATTCTTTTGAAATTTTTTATTTACTTCTATTGAGATTGAATTACAATCATATTTTCTCATTTATTATTATTTTAAAAATCGTTAATTTATCGTTTTCATTTTTCCATATAAGTTTTATTTTAAAAAATGGTAAAAAAAAATCTAATAAATCAATTTATTTTATATTTAATCAAATATATGTATAACCATCTATAGCTCAAAATTAATTAACTTATTTTTTTAATTTAATTTTTATATATACGAAAGATATATATATATCTAATTTGAAAGCTATTCTTATTTTTAATCTTTAAATTTGTGACCTTCCATTTTAAAAATATTAGTAATTTAATTTTCTAAAATTAAAAATAAAATATATCTTAACTTAAAAAAAGTTTTCTTCTTTTCTTAATTTAAAATCAATAATATTTAACTCTAAAAAAGGGCACCATGTCGTGTGATTTAGTGTTAAATCAGAAGTTACCTAAAATTGAGGAATGCAAATTTTCATAAATTATTTTTTGAAAATAAAAAAAAAAATCTAGACTTCACAACTACGTAATAATTATTAACCAAACAACTGCATATCTCGAACATAGATTTAAATAACACTTTCAACTTATCCAATATTTTCAAATTTTAAGACTTAAAAATGTTATTTTTAAAATTTAAAAAATCAAATAAATACATATTTAAACTTAAATATTAATTTTTCTATAATGTAATAGGAATTACACGCCTAAAATGAATGATATATTAAGTATTTAGTGAAATATAAAGTATACTATGGTTAAAAAAAAACTTATATATATATATATATATATTCTCTTTCTTTTTAATCTTACCTTCTTAAAAAGTATTTATATAATTAAATAAATATTTTTTATATAATATTTAATGCTAAAATATTTGGAAATATAATTATGAAAATATTCTTTTTCTTTATATCATATTTAAAAAAATTTAGTTTATTTATCTAAAACATTTTGAAATATTATTATTCTAATTATGAATATATATCATATTTGAAATTTTTTTTTGTTTATCTATCTAAAATATTTTGAAATATTATTATTCTAATAATAAAAATATTCTTTTAGTTTATATCATATTTGAAAATTTTTTTGTTTACCTATTTAAAATATTATTATTTTAATTATGAAAATATATCATTTTTGAAATTTTTTTATTTATCTATTTAAAATACTTTGAAATATAATTATGATGAAAATATTCTTTTTCTTTATATGAATATTTTTAGTTTATCTATCTAAAATATTTTGAAATATAATTATTTTAATTATGAAAATATTCTTTTTTTTAATAGAAAGATTTTTAATTATTCTTTTTCTTTCTATCATATTTGAAAATTTTTATTTATCTATCTAAAATATTTCTTGAAAAATATTTCTAAAAACCATTCTAATTTTAGCTTGCTTGGTATTTAATATATTTTTTTTAGAAAGACAATACTATATGGAAAAAAATTTACTTAAAATAAATATTCTTTTTTGAAAAGTCATCCGAACAAATTATAGGTTATGGTTTTATAGTTGGAAAGATAATTGTGAGTGAATATCACACTTGATCAACAGGTTAATTAGCCGCATTGTTGCAAAAGACTATGCTTCAAAATTGAATAAAAATAAATAAACAAATTGAATAAAAATAAATAAATAAAAAATTCATGTCCGGATCAAAATGCAAGTGACTCATACAAATTAGATAAAATATGCAAGTTAATATTAGACATATAATAAATCAGAGAACATTTACGGCTAAGATGTGAGACATTCTCCAATTTTCTTTTCCAAAATGATAGGAGCCTTCAATTCCAATTGAGCAAGTCGAAAAGCCATAATACCTCATCTTTTGTCTTTGCAACATCACAAAAATCCATTACTATCCCATTAACATCAACTACACCGTCATTTTCATTGTTGTCCAAGAAAAGCAATGAGACCCATGCTCGAATTCCAGAGACAAGAGGGTAGAGATGTGAGAAATCAAGATAGTCAAAACAAAATGCCCTACCTGACATTTTATCGAAATAATCAAATACAGATTTATTGACTACTTGAGTAACTTTGTTGGAATTCTTGCATCTCACGAGCACGGATACACTCATGGTATCAAATATAGAAATTGAGAATCCTGGCTCAACTGCTAGAGTCATCTTGAACCCCGGGCCTTCCTGTAGATAACTAAGCACATTATGTGTACGAGGTGTTGGATTCTTTAAACCATCCTGGAGGACTTCCCCCGAAACCACTCTTGAAAAGAGTAATGTGTTTTCACACCAAATATCAATAAAAAACTCTAAATCATCAAAGGAAAGTCGGGGAGTGAGGAGACATCGACTTTTAGGGCATTCATACAAATTTCTATATAGTTTGTAGTAGGTCCCATAAATATTGGGCCTTTTGCAAATTGAAGGCCACTTCTTAGTACACAGGCATTTCCATAAGTAATCATCTCGAGCTATGTCTCTCCATTGTTTGCACACTGCCATACACGAAGCAAGGTCCACATCTTCCAATAAAGGGAAAATAAGGTTCAAAACTTCTTCGCATGTCATTTTCTAAATACAAGTATAACACCGAAATGAAGATTTTATCCTGCACCAACAAACCACATTGACTAAGAACAATTCATTTAAATCAACTCTAAAAAAAATGATATTGCAATTCAAGTAAATCGAAAACATTCATATGTTTGGTAGACACAATTTACATTCTCAATGTTAAAGTTGTTTAACAACAAACAGAATGCTAGCACTTTAGTCTTAACACCATGATCTCTGTTGCATACCTTTTGAATATCTTTATATATATATGAATTTGAATATAAAACCAAAAAACATTAAAAAAGGGAATGAAAATCATGTTCTCAACCGAGAACAAACATTCATAACTTTCTTAGTAGACAGTTCTCAGATGAAAAAAATTGACTAAAATTAAATTTATAAAGATAGAGAAAAGCTAAATAATAAAAGAACTAAAAAATAAAAATTGCGGAGATCAAACTCTAGAACATCATACGTCGTAGAAGAGGAAGAAAAATATTTTTTTGTCGGAGTGTGTTGGAGAAAGAAAAAAAAATGCTTCTGTTTCTAAATTGAAGAAGGTGGAGTGGGTCGGAGGAGAGAGAGAAAAAATGTTTCTATCTCTAAATTGAAGAAAGTGGAGTGGGTAAGGGAAGAGAAAGAAAAAAAAGCTTGTCTCTAGATCGAAGAAGATGGAGTGAACAAATTATGCAATTCAACCCAAACTTATATAAACGTAAAAGATCAAAGATTATGTGAAATCAAAATTATGCTTAATCTACACGATAAAAACTATGCAATCCTAGAAGATTTAGGAGGATTTATAAAAAAATATCCTAATCATATTTAAAAAATATTGTAGCATACCCTTAACATTTATATAAATAAAATAAAAAAAAAAGTCTTATTCCTAATAATCATCCTAAACTTTTTAAATCTTTTTTTAAAATTTTTAAATCTTTTTTTTTTTAATTTTAAGAGCATAAATATTACGTTAATAGCTTTTTTTTTTAACGTGATAGTAACGGTTTCATTCATATAATAACGGTAAGTATGACATATTTTAAAATAGATTAAAACAAGTTTAAAAGTGTTTTTGAATTTATTAGAAAAAGTTCTTTTATGAATTTATTTAAAAAGTTTAAAAAATATAAATGAATTTTTTTAAAAATAAAAGGGTAGTTTTTAAAAGCATTTTAAAAGTTAAAAAGAATGGTTTTTGAATTTTTTTCAAAGTTTAAAAAGATTTTTTAAACAAAAAAATTTGTTTAAACTTTCAAATTTTAAAAAAATTTAAAGATATCTTTTTATATTTTATTTAATTAAAAAGTTTAAAGATAGCAAAGTTTAAGATTTTTTTTTTTTATTAATTTAGACTTATTTATTTATTAGAAATAGACAATTCTTAAATTATATGCATTTATTTATGTTTTTAGGAATAGAAATTTACCGAGTGCACAAAAAAAACTTAAAATGTAAGATAAGTTGAAAAAATAAATTGGATAAGATGTAAATAAACAAATAAAAAACAAAGGTAAATGTTAATTTTCCCCCTTCTACTATTTTCATTTTTGGGTTCGTGTGAAGTCATGTGAGTTGAATATCATATACAATCAGTTTGTATAGAGACTGAACCAAGAAATATTTTATCTCTCTTTATCAATTCAATTCGTTAATTGAGAAAATTAATATTTCACATGATGATTACATATAAGTTATGAATTCCTATCAGTGAGGGTTTGTCCTTTAATTTGCAAGGGTGAGAACGACTCTTGTAACTGATTCAATATATCTACCATTTTGGAGACTTGATGAAATTCACCCGTTTCCATATAAGGAAAGTAGATGAGTTGTTATATTAAGTACAGATTTCTGGACTTAAACAATGGGACCTCACTCTCTCATTGGTTTGAGAGGAACTTGGTTTATGATTGGATTATAAACAAATTAATCATTAAAGAATTAGTGGGACTTAAGGTGAAAGATGCAATTAAAGGGATAAAACAGACTTTTAACCCATAATTATGAACAACTCGCGAAGGATTTACTTGTTTGTAATGATTATATCAATAGACATGTTCTACCATGCATAAGAATGTAATTTTAAGTCTCTAGAGAGTGGCCTATAGTTGATGAATGAAATTTATAATTAGAAAGTTTAATTAATTAATTTTGTATCATAAAGTCCTCTCACAAAGGTTCAATTTAATTGAATTTTTTTTTTTAAATATTCAAATTAATATTTAATATATTAAATATGTTAAAATAAATTGAATCTATATATATATTTTTATTTGAATAGTTCAAATTAATATTTCCAAAAAAAACATAAGCATTTACCACAAAAACAAGAACTAGATAAGAAGTAGTACCTAGCATACCAAGAAAACGAATAAGAGCCTATAAGAGGCTACTTACTGAGTCTTTGTACTCACTCAATATTTTTCATGTTTTTTAGGTAAATAAGAATTTGGTCGAGGTCAAGAGCAGACTTTGGAGCACGTGCTATAGACAAGCCTCACCCGTCGTCTTCAACCCCTTTTGTTTTTAAATATTTGTGTCCATTCCTTATCTTGTGTTTTAGCCACTTATGTATAAACTCTATTATTGAATACGTTAATTTGTAATGTAAATAAATTATGAAATTTCAATTATGAATTGAAGTCTTGGAGTGTGTTTAGTTAATAATGGATACTTGGATTAAATTTTATTACCATATAATTAATTCAATAATATTTAAACATTAAAAAGAATTTATACCAACTTTATTGTAGCATAATAATAAAGCTATAAATATTATTTATAACATTGAAAAAAAATGCAATTATAAATTAAAAATAGTACAATATTTTAGTCCTATCAAACATATAATAGTATTAATAAAAACGCTATAAAATTTTTACATAACAATGTATATAAGTTATAATTTCATATTCTATCATATCATTCATTATAGGTACAAAAAAACACTATAAAATGTCTCAGACTTTTAATAACGTAGGTTGTCACGACTTATGAAAAACGCTATAAAAAGCTATGATAGCGTTTTTCATAAATTATTGTATCCATTATTTCTTGTAGTGTAGGATTCGCATTTTCTTCCCACGCTCTATTTTCTAAACTCCGTTCATTCGAAACGATTTAAAATTCTTGTTATATTTCACGTTCATCAATAGCAGATTCATGATTGAGTATCAAAGTGCTCCAAGAGTCAACATGCTCAAACATGTAATAACTTGAATTAGATGTTGGACAAGAAAAATGAAATTCACATAATCATAGGTAAGACCTACTAAGTATTCCATAAAAGGATCCATGCTATAAGGATAATCATTATTCATGCAATGAACGTAACACTCTAGTCAGTAGAATCACCTCATAAATGCTTTGATCACATATGCAAAAATTTATGGAGAAATTAACGATAACATAGTTTTTGAATATAAAGAATTTGCATTAAAAATATTTATCAACTACTAAATGAAATTAAATGCATTATATGTCTTATTGAGAGACCTATCCTAATTTTCATAGCTTTTTCAGCGTTCACAGTCATCCATGCATAGGAGTTTTACCTTTATCTGAAAAATATAAGGGTAGCATGTGACTTGAGTATTTTAAGAAATACTCAATAAGTCACTCCATTGTTGGGGTTAGTAATGCAGTCACAGACAATACATGATTGGAACCTATTTTTTTAAAATCGTAACATGACCTTAAGCTTTTTCCAGTTTCGAGCAGGGTTAGATGTGTAGTACTTCTTCACACACGGCCCACGTACACGCACATGGACCTATTAAGTGCATTCGTATATGTACCTTTGGGCCCGACTTAGTCAGGCACTACACATTACATGTCATTGGACGCCTCAAAAAGGGAAAGGCCCGCATGACATCATGCTGAAACATAAATGTCGAAAGTATGCGTCTGTACTAACATAACATAACGGAGAAGTATTCTGATGCACATGACATACAAACATGCATGAGAATCCATGATTTTCATTCATAACATAACATTAATTTCATTTTCTTTCTCCTTTCATCCATAATTGACCATCATCACATAATCCATCACATGACTTTATCTGACAAGACATAACTTTCATCCTTTCATTTTCTTTCATTTTATTCATAATATAGTATAATGGATATCACATGCATACATAGCATATATCCTATATCACATGACAATACAAAGGATTTCATTGATGTGAACACACATTCAATAATTTCTTGAAATCTACCTCTTAATTAATCATTAATTAATCATTCATATTGAAACACATAATACTAGCTAATTTATATATTGTAGTGGATCGAATTTGACTCTCAATCGAAATACTCTCAAACGAATAATCAAAGTAGAAATAAGCATTGAGATAACATACCATACTTTGGGCTAAGAATATTTCAATCACAAGGATTTTCTACTTTTTTTTTAATAAAAACAACTGATGGTTATTTAAATGCTACACAATTACTAACCATCTTCTCTCATAATTAATAATTTTTACTACTAATGCTCCACGATTTTTTTCGGTAAATGTTCATAACTTCTCAATACAGGACTATCACATCTCATGATTTAAATATAATACTTAATGTTCAACTTTAAACAATTTGAGCTTACTGACTCACATAATTTGTCTATTTGCAAGGTGTCGTTGAACAAGCCCAACCATTCCATATCAAACAAGAAGTAAAACCCACAAGTAACTTTGGGATGTTTGATCTACAAACGTATGCAAATGTTAAGCATACAACGGAGAAACAACTCTTGGTAACAAATGTATATAAGAAATAGTTTTCACCAGTTCAAGGAAAAGAAAGAACTCATGATTTAAAATTGAATAATAGATTATAAGGACATGTCGCCTTACGGAGGCAGTGACATATTCATAACCCATATTCATCCAAGTTTGAGTGGGCAACAAGTAATTTGCAAGAAACTTGGGTGGGTGATTTTACAAACCTTTATAGGTTCATCCGAAAGAAATAGTGGAGAGCAAGCACACAAGAGATTAAATAGTTATAAAAATATATGTTGTTTTTTTTAAATTTTGGACGGTAAGTCCAAAATAAATATAAATAAAAGTAAAGTAAATAATGGATGAAAACTCAATAAAATTTAAATCGAAATAAAAATAACAAAGAACACCACAATTAGATTCAAAATGAATCTTGTTACATGTTGGTGTTGGTGTTGTTCAAATTTATTATAAAAAGAAAAATGGGTTTAGAATAAAATTACAAAATGAAATATAGAAGTCTTAAATGCAAAGATGGAATGACGTTCTTAGCGACTCCCTATGTGATCATGCAGCTCTCAAGCGCTCCTCCCCCTCAATCGGCAGGGGAGGAACTCTTGAAAAAGAAGAGAAAAATGGGTGAGTATACAAATTAGTAACAACCTATTTATAGGCTCTCATCCCATCCTTAATCTAGTAGGTACACGGGGGCTTTATTATGAGCTCTAGGAATTTCAAACTTAGACTCTAGGACTACATGAGCAACTGCTAACAGCTCGGAGGCTACCTTTGTCATTCTTGGATGTCGTAGAGATCTACTAGATTTTTAGGGTTGTCTAAACAGTTTAAAATTTGTCTCTTGTTTCTAGGACAAACTCCTCACGCTAATCCACTATCTAGGTGCACATATGTCTATACCTCTGATCGCCACTCTCAATCCTAGGGTGCATTGTCTACTAAAAACGTACTAAACTAGGTCAACATGTAAGCTACTCTAGCTATAGCGCCCTAACCTTAATTTGGTTCTCTAGTACATGCTTGTTAGGGAGATATTCATATCGATCATTTAAAGTACGGAACACAAAGTCTTACGTTACCACAGTTCATACGTAGGGGCTGATGAGGTCTATTGGATTCCTAAAGCAACTAGATGGCTTAACGTGGACTTCTGACTGCATGGTACTATGTTCTAACTCCTTGAGTCTTTCTAAGTCTGGGAGTACTAGGGTCTAGACCCTTTAACCGTCTGCTGAAGGTATTTTGACCTAGGTCATCGTCTAGCTAACCTAATTCTAGTCGCCCTAGTTCTAGCTCTGTGCAAAAAAAAAAAAAAAAAAAAAAAAAAAAAAAAAAAAAAAAAA
>NW_019268577.1:928064-947032 GCF_002738365.1 Cucurbita moschata
AAAAAAAAAAAAAAAAAAAAAAAAAAAAAAAAAAAAAAAAAAAAAAAAAAAAAAGATCACTCTAGGGAAAACACACCATCAACAAGCTGGAGCTAAACATATTATATCATGCAAACATAGAACCAAACGAGTTCAACAAGAAGATAACATCAATCAATCATCTGGTGCAGAGATACAATAGTTCATCCTCATTTCTAGCACAACGGAAAGTATATAAAAGAGTATTCATCACAAATCTCATCATATGAGCATTTTGGTAATTTCTTGTATTTTGGTTAGCATACTCATCCATATTGCCCCACTCATATTCTAGTCATGCATATTCTCTTTCTAGCTTGCATAAAACATAAAACAACATGCTTCTAGGACATCTCAACCTAGGAACATTACAATAATTTTTCCACAACATACATATTGCACATACTCATACAAATACATCCTTATGAAGTCTTCAACATGTAATTTTTAACTACGTAAGGTAAGGAATGCTCGCATGCTAGCATGTCCTAGCGATCCCTACCAGTGTTACTTGCTATGTAATTATTTACTTGGATGACATGTGCCTTACCTAGCTTTTCCGTGTATTAGGAGCTCCAGGATTTTCTGAAATTTTTCAATAGGTTCTGATTAAGTCAAAATGGAGTTGCTATCAAAATCGGAGCGAAAAGCTGATAGACAAAGGTCAAACGGGGTAAAAAGGTATACTCATGCTCTACAAGGGCTCTCACATGCAAAGAAGGGCTGCCCACGTGCACACCAACGCACACGTACCGATGCGCCTAAGGAGAGGAGTACGTGCACTCCCTATTTGACATGTGGCAATTTTGTTGGTGCACTCATGAAATAGGTCAGGTTGGCTGAAGCTGGTTGGACTGAGTCAAATGACGCGTCACTCCATTCGTTGCATGACATATGGCGTCTTTAGGCTCCTCTCGTCACTTGACACATGGCCCTATGTACGTCAGTTGCACGTATCTCTCCCTAAGACGCGGTAAACTCAGTTAATAGATTTTGAATTTTCCTTAATTCAGAATGCTCCAAGATAATCCTTACATTATCTATGATTGTATGTTTGCATTTAACCCCAACAATAGATCACTTAGTAAGTATTTTTTAAAATACTCAAGCCACGTGCTGCTTCTATTTTAGGTAAAGATAAGATATTTATGTACGGCTGACGACGACATCGCAACTCGAGACCATGACACATGCATAGAGTAGTCGCGTTTATTTTCTTAGACTTATGCTAGAATAGGATGTTTTTAATTTAATCGTTTATTTATTTTATTTAGTCTTTTGTTGTGTGTTTTTAAAGATGTTTTTTGAACACATAAGTGCATGACGGTGTTTTAAGATAAAATTTATATTATGAAGAAGTTTAAATTAAGTATTTCTGCATTTAATGTTCATGAGAGGTATAAGGTAGCGTCCCTAAATTAATTAGGAAATTTAGGGTTGTTACACACCTAAGGTAAGATGTACTACACAGAGAACTAAATCCATCCAAAATCATTTTTAAATACATTTATAGTTACTTGATGATAGTTGGAACTCTAACTTCTTGTCCAATTCGACTCGATGTTATCCATGAAAAGTGTGCAATATCTTTTGGAGGATAACATATTAAAATTTCAGTATCTAACGTTCATAAAATCTCTTAATCTTAACAGATTTGAGTGATTCAAGTACCTAGGTTTATTCTCCCAAAGTCTCTTTACATTTGTTGTGAATGAACTTTGATAAATTTTTGTATCTAAATCATTGTTGCAGGAGTTTCAATTGCTATTTTTGTATGTCCTTCCAACCCTAATTTCTCCTCTCTTGTTTTTTCCAAATAACATCATGTTGCATCCAAACATAGAAATGTTGACTAATCGGATTAATATTGAACTTCATATAATGAAATAGTTGAATAATTGAAAAATGAGATTATTCAAGAAAGTAGGAAGAATTACGAGGCTTAAAACAAAAAAAATATGCTAATTTGGCCTGTTCTCCCGGTCGGAATAGGTAGGTAAATTTCTTTCCTTAGACCGTACTTGAAAGTTTCCTACCTCATACGATTGTAGATCTAACAATCTAGGAAGGAAATCATACACTGGCATCCCACCAATAGAGGTGAGGCATCTAACAAATCAAGGTGATGATAGGTCATTATGAGGTCCTAGAAAGAAATAGAAGGTCTTCACTTGACTACACACAAAGTAAGATAAGCTTAGTTCTTTTCGTGGAGTTGTACTTAGCTATATTTTCTTCAAGAAGAACTTAGGCTTCCATCGTGTTTTAGGTCTCATTATGTCACGACATTGACATTTAGGCTTCGAATCTTAGAATGTGATTGACAATACAAAAATAAAAACAAAATAAAATGTGGAAAAGAATTAAATCAAGTTAAAACAAAGAACACTCCAAATAAAAAAAATTGAAATCTAATTACAAAATGGTGGTGTTCTCATTTATTACAAATAGGAAATGAATTTGAGATACAATTAAAAAGCAAAATATAAGAGATTCAAATACAAGATGGACTGATGCATTGGAACGACGACCTTTATGAGCGCACACCTTTCGAATCCTCACCCCCCCCCCCCATCTCGATCAGTCGCCTTCAAACACTTGAAAAAAAAAATGGGAAAGAGATGAGTATAAACATCACAAGCAAGAGGAGGAATATGTGTACTTTTTCCCTTGGATCCTTTAATTCTTCTGGGTGCCTTAACTTATTTAGTGTATGACCATTCTAGACATAGGTTTTCCTAAGTTCATGACATTAAACAACCAATTGACCTAATAGGACTATCAAGGGAATGCTTTAGGTTGAGGAATAGAGTTATGTGTGTTGGGTTTTATGTCCTAAAACTCATAGTTTGTAAACAAAGATATATTCTATTTTCAATAAAGTTATTATTGTTGTTTATTCAGTAAAAATTGTTATTGAATAAAGTAAACTTTACGATCATTAATCTAAATCCAATAAACTAAGAACACTCTGGCTATAGTATGATTACTTGAACTATATGTAGAGACATAAGAATGGATCAAGTTCAAGTATATAGTCAAAATGATCTATAGTATAAGGATAAGGCTGAGTACCTTATTCTGGGGACACTATGGATGCGGCCCACTTTTGTATATGATATAAACAATGTGATCACTAAATTGTACATGTGGAGACATGTGAGTGGGGATGTCCTATGCAATGAGTATTGCATAAGATCGGACCATGAAGAAAACCACTCTCACTTTATAATGTCGTTTACTGTTGAGACTGATTTTCTTTTCATTCGATAACCTAGGTAACTCGGTTTTAATCCTGAGCTAACCATGAACTTTTGTTTATTCGGAATTATCCTTAGATTTGCATGGGTGAGAGTGGCTCTAGTTCGCCGACTCAATAGGCCTCCCATTTCAGGGGTAAGACTGGTGAATGGCTGGGAACGTGGGGTGCAAGACGGAATTCACTCCTACCCGCTTTTAGGAATAGAAGAAAGGTAGTTCCCTTAAGCACTGACTCCAGGTCTTGAACAAGGGGCCCCACCCTCTCATTGGCCTGAGAGGGATTCAGTTTACTGGTTGGACCACAAACCAATTGTTCATTAGAGGATCAGTGAGACATAAGGAACAAGAAGTAACTTCAGGGGTAAAACGGTAAATTGATCCAGCTCTAGTTACGAACAACCTGTGAAGGATCGACTTACTAATCATGGTTATATCAGATGGACAGAAATATATCTATAGTGAGGGGTGCAACTACTAGGCTATAGTGGAGTGTCCTAGTAGTTAACGAATGTTGGTTAACCAGGTTAATAAGTTTAACCAGTTAATCTTGGATCGTTGGAGCCCATGATCTATAGGTCCATTAGGTCCCTCTGCTAGCTCATATCGGACTAAACCATAGAACAGTGTGACGAGTGAGTTCGAAGTGTTCGAATTCAAATTAGGGAATATGCGTTACATATATACGATATATTTAACCGCAATTTTGTTTTATTTACGAATTAAACAAAAAAAGAGAATATGAGATATTTAAATAAGATTTAAATATCTTAATCAATTATGTGTCGGAATTGATTGAGATTGACATTTGAATTAATATTAAATATTAATTAAATAGTTTAATTAATCATTTAATGTTACTTTAATTTGAAATTCATTATTCAAATTAATTGTTGAATTAAAATGAAGTTGACTTTCATCTAATGGAAAAATCCATGTTAGTGAAATTTTGAGGTGTCAAAATTTGGTTTAACCAAACTTGCATGTTTGCCAAATAAACCCCACAAGTTTTGAGTGAAATTTTGAGTGTCAAAATTTGGTTAACTCAAACATACATGCTTGCCACATAATCCCAAACATTTGAGTGGAATTTTAAGTGTCAAAATTTTGTGATCTCAAATTTGCATGAACATGCATGACTCTTTAAATAGAGTGATCATGATACATGGAAGGTCTTCTTCATCTTGGTGAAAAACCTTGAGAAAAACCTCTCACAAACACTCTCTTCACATATACAAAATCCCTCCCAAATTTAGTCACTCACCGGATTCCACAATCCCGTTCTAAGGCAGGAGGATAGTGGAGAAGACACTAGTGGTGGTTCGAAACCGGTTCGTTAGGCAAAAGAAGTTTGAACTACAAAAGGTTAGTATTTAAACTCATTAAGTTTTAATACTTATGAACATGCTAGTTATTTACAATAATTGATGTTCTAAAAGTGCCTAAGATCCAAATTGCTTCCGCATGTGTTAGATTACCACCATCAATTGGTATCAGAGCAAGTTTTAGGCACTTTATTTACATTAATTTGATCATGTGGGTACCATTTCATGAATGAAATTTGTGGTTGCTAAAGTGGATGGTTTTGGTTTTGGCATTTTTTTTATGCTTCCATTTGATACAATTATTGTAATAAGCCTAAGGTGTATGGGCTTTAATGAATGAAGAAAGGTCTGTAATTTTTATGGAGTCGTTAGAGTCCATTTTAGGTTGTAATTGATCGAAAATGGAAGAGATAGCAAGCTGAACCGAAGAAGATGGAAGAGGCGGTTCGGGTGTTTTTTCTGTCGTTGGGGACCGATTCAACGTTTTTAAGGGTTGGTTCGCCCAGTTCGTGATCCTCGGGAGCGGCTCAAGTTATTTTTAATTATTAATGTAATAATTTAGTTAATTGCTTGCTTTAAAATGCTAAAACCAACCCACTTTAGTGTGTTTAAATAATTATGCATTATGAATGTATGTTTTAATTAAATAGAAAATGTATATGCATAAAGTATGTCATATAGATTTAAAATCCCACCATAGGCTAAGCATGTTTCATGCATTCCAAGTATGTTATAAGTGTTATAATGTATAGTATGCATGTCTTAGGGTTCCATGAGTGATAGATATAAATTGTTATATTATTGCATGGAATGGATGATTATATAAATTGTTATATTATTGCATGGAATGGATGATTATATAAATTGTTATATTATTGCATGGAATGGATGATTATATAAATTGTTATATAAAGCATGTTAGATGCATGTCATAGGTTATTTTCAATGTCATAAAATGAGATAGACGTTAAAATCTATAATAAAGATAAGTGCATGCTCACTAAAGGTTAAGAACCGAGCACGATCAATTTTAACAGTTAAAATAGGTCGATGTCTTATAAAATTGCGGTTACAAGAAAACTCACCTGGCACGATCTTGTCTAAGGCTGAAGGTACTTAAGTTGACGGTTTACGGAACACCTACTACCTGGAGATCGGACCAGTACTTGAGCTTAGTTAGCCCAGTTTTATGAGCATGCTTAAGTGATGTAAGATTTAGAAAAATCACCTAGACTTAAGTTATATTTAATTAACCGGAATATACTTAAGTAATGAGTATACCCAACCATCTAAAATACTTAGTGGGAGGAAAAAGGTGTATAAGATACATCGTTTTCTCTTCATGCTCTCTGTAAAATTCACACAGTGAGATTCATGCTCGGCCTCGTGTCGCCCTGGGAGCGTCCTCCATTCGGAAGGTATTTGCATGAGTCAATAACAAGGTGAATTGAGAAAGTATTTATAGTAAGTGGGAGAAGGAAGTCAACACGTCCTATGGTCTCTACCACTAGGTTGCACCGTGAGATTCCCATGTTCCGCCTGCATGTTGCCCTAGAGCAACTACCCATTCGGAGGGTCGTAACATGGGAGTCGGAACAACGCAAACTCCAGAAATGGATAGGATTTCTTAGGTCCATTCCCAACTTTGGCTTTTTCATTCGATAGCGTTGTTGGGACCGATCTCTGAGGTCTAAAATTGGTGGGTCACACTTGCAAAGAATTACTAAGAGTTAGTATATTCTTGACCAAAATAGCGATAATAAAACACTATAGGAACAAGAGTTATTCTGGAATTAGTGTTTAAGTCAAGAATGTCTTGGTTTAGTGAATGAGTGATTGACTGCCCCTCGGTAGCAGTTGCTCTAACTCACTAAAGTATCGTTGTAAATTAATAATGATTTGGGTACATTATTACATTTGCTAAAATTGATTGGATTAAACAGGATTAAGTCAAATCACTAATAGAATTTTCTTTATATCACAGCATGACAAACTCAATAGTACAATTACTCGCTTCTGAGAAATTAAACGGCGACAACTACACAACTTGGAAATCAAACCTAAACACAATACTGGTCATTGATGATTTAAAGTTTGTTTTAACTGAAAAGTGTCATCCAAACCCCAACTCAAATGCAAACCGAACAGTTCGGGATGCATATGACAGATGGATAAAGGCAAATGACAAAGCCCGAGTGTACATTCTAGCCAACATATCTGATGTTTTGGCTAAGAAACACGATGTTATGGGTACTGCTAAAGAGATTATGGAATCTCTAAAAGGGATGTTTGGACAACCGTTCTTCTCCCTTAGACATGAAGCCATAAAATACATTTACAACTGCCGTATGAAAGAAGGGACCTCAGTTAGAGAACATGTCCTGGACATGATGGTCCATTTCAATGTGGTAGAAGAAAATGAAGCTATTATTGATGAGAAGAGTCAAGTCAGTTTTATCATGATGTCTCTTCCGAAGAGCTTCTTCCAGTTCCGCACCAATGTGGTAATGAACAAAATAGAATATAACTTGACTGCTCTTCTCAATGAGCTACAGACTTATCACTCCCTCTTAACGAACAAGGGACAAACAGGAGAAGCAAATGTTGCTATCTCCAAGAAATTACTACGAGGATCGTCCTCCAAAAATAAGTCTGGACCTTCAACTTCTAAAAGTGTTTTGATGAAGAAGAAGGGAAAAGGGAAAAATAAGATTCCTACTAACCGCAAGAAAAAGGTTCAAAAAGAAGATAAAGGAAAATGTTTCCATTGCAACGAAAACGGGCACTGAAAGAGAAACTGCCCAAAATACCTTGCAGAGAAGAAAGCCGAAAAGACACAACAAGGTAAATATGATTTACTCGTTGTAGAAATATGTTTAGTAGAGTATGACAACTCAACTTGGATACTAGATTCAGGGGCGACTAATCATATTTGTTCTTTTTACCAGGAAACTAGCTCCTGGAGAATGCTTGCGGACGGCAAGATAGCACTCAGGGTTGGAACATGAGAGGTTGTCTCAGCAAGATCAGTAGGAAATTTAAAGTTGTTTTTTGGAGATAGATTCATTATATTAGATAATGTACTTTTTGTTCCTAGAATGAAAAGAAATCTAATATCCATCTCTTGTTTATTAGAACAGTTGTATAAAGTATCTTTTGAAATCAATGAAGTGGTTGCAAAAGAGGTATTCATATTTGTTCTGCAAAACTAGAAAACAACTTATATATGTTAAAACCGAGCAAAACAAAAGCTATTTTAAATACTGAGATGTTTAAAACAGCTGAAACTCAAAATAAACGACAAAAGATTTCTCCTTATACCTATTTTTGGCACTTAAGACTAGGCCACATTAATATCAATAGGATTGAGAGATTGGTTAAAAGAGGACTTCTAAATAAGTTAGAAGACAATTCTTTACCTCCATGTGAGTCTTGTCTTGAGGGTAAAATGACTAAACGATCATTTTCCGAAAAAGGTTATAGAGCCAAAGAAACCTTAGAACTCGTGCATACAGATCTCTGTGGTCCAATGAATGTCAAAGCACGAGGATGGTATGAATATTTCATCATTTTTATTGATGATTATTCAAGGTATGGCTATCTTTACCTAATGCATCACAAGTTCGAAGCTCTTGAAAAATTCAAAGAGTATAAGACTGAGGTTGAGAATCTATTAGGTAAAACTATTAAAACACTTCGATCAGATCGAGGAGGAGTGTACATGGACTTAAGATTTCAGGACTATATGATAGAACATGGAATAAGGTCTCAACTCTCAGCCCCTGGTATGCCTCAACAAAATGGTGTATCAGAAAGGAGAAATAAAACTCTATTAGACATGGTTCGGTCTATGATGAGTTTCGCTCAATTACCCGATCCGTTTTGGGGATATGCAGTGGAGACTGCTATATACATTTTGAACATGGTTCCTACTAAGAGTGTTTCAGAAACACCTTATGAGTTATGGAAAGGGCGTAAAGGTAGTTTACGTCACTTCAGAATTTGGGGATGTCCAGCACATGTGTTGTTGCAAAATCCCAAGAAATTAGAACGTCGTTCAAAATTATGTCTATTCGTAGGATACCCCAAAGAGACGAAAGGTGGTTTGTTTTATGATCCTCAAGAAAATAGAGTGTTTGTATCAACGAACGCTACATTCTTAGAGGAAGACCACGTAAGAAATCATCAACCTCGTAGCAAACTAGTATTAAGTGAGATTTCTAAAGAAGCTACTGATAAAACAACGAGTTGTTGATCAAGCTGGTTCTTCAACCAGAGTTGTTGATGGAGCTGACACTTCTGGTCAATCACGTCCTTCTCAAGAGTTGAGAATGCCTCGACGTAGTGGGAGGGTTATAACTCAACTCGATCGTTACTTGGGTTTGGCAGAAACTCAAGTCATCATACCTGATGATGGCGTTGAGGATCCATTGACCTATAAACAGGCAATGAATGATGAGGATAAAGATCAGTGGATTAAAGCCATGAATCTTGAAATGAAGTCAATGTACTTCAATTCAGTCTGGGAACTTGTAGATCAACCAGATGGGGTAAAACCTATTGGTTGCAAATGGATCTATAAGAGAAAACGAGACCAAACCGGTAAGGTACAGACCTTTAAAGCACGACTAGTAGCAAAGGGTTATACCCAAAGAGAGGGGGCGGACTATGAAGAAACCTTCTCTCCAACCTATGCTTAAATCAATTAGAATACTTTTGTCTATTGCCACATTTTATGATTATGAAATTTGGCAAATGGATGTTAAGACAGCTTTTCTAAACGACAATCTTGAAGAGAGTATCTATATGGCTCAACCAGAGGGGTTCATTGAACAGGATCACGAGCAAAGGGTTTGCAAGCTTAAAAGATCCATTTATGGGTTGAAGCAAGTATCTCGATCCTAGAATATAAAGTTTGATACTGCGATCAAATCATATGGTTTTAAACAGAATGTTGACGAACCTTGTGTTTATAAAAGGATAGTCAACTCTACAGTAGCTTTCCTGGTGTTGTACGTTGACGATATCCTACTCATTGGAAATGATGTAGGAATTCTAACTGACATTAAGCATTGGCTGGCGACACAATTCCAAATGAAAGATTTGGGAGAGGCTCAGTTCGTTCTTGGAATCCAAATTGTTCGGAATCGCAAGAACAAAACACTAGCATTGTCTCAAGCATCGTACATCGACAAAATGTTGATTCGATATAAGATGCAGGACTCCAAGAAAGGATTATTACCTTTCAGGCATGGAGTTCATTTGTCGAAGGAACAAAGTCCTAAGACACCTCAAGAAGTTGAGGATATGAAACACATTCCCTATGCATCAGCGGTCGGTAGTCTGATGTATGCCATGCTATGTACTCGACCCGACATATGCTATGCTGTGGGAATTGTCAGCAGATATCAGTCCAATCCGGGACGTGCTCATTGGATTGCCGTTAAGAATATCCTCAAGTATCTTAGGAGAACGAGGGACTATATGCTAATGTACAGTGCTAAGGATCTGATCCTTACAGGGTACACTGACTCAGATTTTCAGACCGATGTAGATTCGAGGAAATCGACATCAGGATCTGTCTTCACTCTGAACGGAGGAGCAATAATATGGAGAAGCATAAAGCAAGGTTGCATCGCTGATTCCACCATGGAGGCTGAGTATGTTGCTGCTTGTGAAGCAGCGACAGAATCTTTATGGCTTAGGAAGTTCTTAACTGATTTGGAAGTCGTTCCAAATATGCATCTTCCCGTCACTCTTTATTGTGATAACAGTGAAGCAGTTGCAAACACTTTAGCCGTGAGGGGCTTTGTGAATGGATCAGCAATGTTGTGCTCTGAAGCTATCTGTGTGACGATCACATCTCCTCGTTGCACAATCTCCCTTATGAGATGATATTTGCGCTCAATATGTTTTCCTCGCTTATGGCTTCTTGGTTCTTTTGAATTTGCAACTGCTCCACTGTTATCACAATAAAGAGTGACGGGAAGATGCATATTTGGAACGACTTCCAAATCAGTTAAGAACTTCCTAAGCCATACAGATTCTTTCGCTGCTTCACAAGTAGCAACATACTCAGCCTCCATGGTGGAATCAGCGATGCAACCTTGCTTTATGCTTCTCCATATTATTGCTCCTCCGTTCAGAGTGAAGACAGATCCTGATGTCGATTTCCTCGAATCTACATCGGTCTGAAAATCTGAGTCAGTGTACCCTGTAAGGATCAGATCCTTAGCACCGTACATTAGCATATAGTCCCTCGTTCTCCTAAGATACTTGAGGATATTCTTAACGGCAATCCAATGAGCACGTCCCGGATTGGACTGATATCTGCTGACAATTCCCACCGCATAGCATATGTCGGGTCGGGTACATAGCTTGGCATACATTAGACTACCGACCGCTGATGCATAGGGAATGTGATATGAACCAAGAGACATCATTCATACAATATACTTCAATGAAGATGTGAAGAAAATGTTGTCAAAATTATCAAAAGAGGTTGCAATTTAGCTCTGATACCAAAATGATATGAAGTCAACCCAAGGGAAAGTATGGAACGGATTACCTTGATGATCAAGATCAAGAGTAAAGAAAACTCGTTTCTAAACTCGTGATTCGAATCACTCCACAAGCAAGATCGATCATGTCTAGCTTGAATGATTCTTGTCGATCAAATATCTCAACGCAAGAACACTTGACTGAGATTCGAATCACTCCACAAGCAAGATTGATCATGTCGAGCTTGAATGATTCTACATGCAACCTAAACTACATAGAGTTGCAAATAAACTTAGCCATTGGCTAAAGAAAGCACAAATGCTCCTTTTACTATATTTTCCAAGTCTACTTACAAATACAACATACATGGCTTTATATAGCCTCAAAATGAAACTACTAAAGCATTCCAAAAGTTGTAACATTCATACTTAATGACCATAATTAGCCATTATGTAAATGTAACCTAAAGTAAATAAAATGTCTTAAAATACAATAACTCTAAATTACTCTAATAACCCACCCTAAATTTATAACCATCAAACTTCATTCCTCTTCAATGTGACATAAATTGCAACCTCTTTTGATAATTTTGACAACATTTTCTTCACATCTTCATTGAAGTATATTGTATGAATGATGTCTCTTGGTTCATATCAGAATGTGTTTCATATCCTCAACTTCTTGAGGTGTCTTAGGACTTTGTTCCTTCGAAAAATGACTCCATGCCTGAAAGGTAATAATCCTTTCTTGGAGTCCTGCATCTTATATCGAATCAACATTTTGTCGATGTACGATGCTCGAGACAATGCTAGTGTTTTGTTCTTGCGATTCCGAACAATTTGGATTCCAAGAACAAACTGAGCCTCTCCAAAATCTTTCATTTGGAATTATATTGCCAGCCAATGCTTAATGTCAGTTAGAATTCCCACATCATTTCCAATGAGTAGGATATCGTCAACGTACAACACCAGGAAAGCTACTGTAGAGTTGACTATTCTTTTATAAACACAAGGTTCGTCAATATTCTGTTTAAAGCCATAAGATTTGATCGCAGTATCAAACTTTATATTTCAGGATCGAGATGCTTGCTTCAACCCATAAATGGATCTTTTAAGTTTGCAAACCCTTTGCTCGTGATCCTGTTCAATGAACCCCTCTGGTTGAGCCATATAGATACTCTCTTCAAGATTGCCGTTTAGAAAAGCTGTCTTAACATCCATTTGCCAAATTTCATAATCATAAAATGTGGCAATGTGTTGAAAAGGAAGTGGACAACCTGATAGGGTCCCCTCTCCTTAAACTCATCTGAGGATGACATACCAGGTAACTATGTAAGTATGGTTTAGGCAATAGACTAATTATCCCACATTCTCCATGTTTTAAAAAGTAAAAACATTTATTATATTTTTATGTGTTCCAAATCACACTATATTGCAGTTTATGCTTCAAGGAGCTTAAAATTTTGGTCATGATAGTGAAGTAATGAGAAACAGTGAGGAGGACATGCTGGCTGCCCATTAATTGTTGTCAATGCTGACTATGATCAACGAAGAAGACCGTGAACATACCAGGGGACTTGCATGTGTTTGCATTTTCGTCCATGGGCTGTGTTGGGCTGAAACGCACATGGTCCACGTTCATCCGTGGGCTGGTTAAGAGGCACCCGACCCGATTCCAACCCATGTCTTCCTTACCCGCTAGAAAGCGAAACCCTAATATCCACCTCCCCGATTCCGACGACGCACCGACATCTTCACCTATTCTGATGCCTTTCCGTCATCACAACCCCCGGCACAACTTCTTGTTTCTGCTGGTCACACAGCGTTTTCGACACAAGCACGACGATCCCGACGTCTATAACTTACTTCCACTCAAATCCTTTTTCCGAAATAGCAATCCTAATGTTCCGAGAGAAAAGTTTGGAGAGAAAATCATTTTCAAGAGAGGTAAAAGGTCGGACATAGGAATATAAAAATAATCTCAAGACATTTCGCATTCTTGGGTTTTAGAATAAGGAAACTTAGAGAAATAAGAATGTTTCTATTAAGCAATAAATGTCATAGTCGAAAATTCTGCGATTTTCAAGAAGATTTCGTGAGACCATTTAATTATTTATTTTATTATTATTGTTACTTTTTTTTTTCTAGAAACACGAATCGTTGCACTTACCTGATTAGCTTAAGCTAGTGTCACCAATTTATCCCAAATGAAAGTTGGATATAGTAGAGTCTTGGAATCTTATATATATATTACTTTTGTTAAAAATCTCATTTTCTATTGTTAGTGTTTTAGGAAAGACTTTGATAAAATTATTTTAAGTTACAATCCATACTTTCTTGACTTTTGACATTTCAAAATTCACTTCCTTTTTCAGGGTCAATCCTTTGTAATTCTTATTCTTAAAAATCCAAATATGGTTTAAGTTGGTGAAGCATGACAAAACAAAAAATATAGAAACTTTGGAGAACTGACTTACTCTGATGATCTTTTCTTAAGATAATACTTCTTTCACCAATCACACCTATTGAAGAGAAATGAAGTTCTACTTGCTGTTGAATAATTTGTTAAGCAACATTTTTACTATAAATGAGTAAGAGTGAGGTTTGGTTATGATAGATTGATCAAACGATATTATAAGGTTACGTATAGAAAACGTTATAGTCACGATAGCCTTATAAAACAATACGATAAGGTTATGTATAGAAAATGTCATAGTTAAGATATGTTTAATATAACGATACGGTTAGATTATGTATAGAGAACGATATGGTTATGATAAATTGATAAAATGATAGGGTTAGGTTATGTATAGAAAACTATATAGTTCCGAGAGATTGATAAAACGATATGGTTAGGTTATGGATAGAAAAGGTTAGGATTAGGATAGATTGATACAAATATAAAAAAATCTCTTATAATAAAATCCCAACTGTACAATGGCAAAGTGTCTTCAAGTCAAGTTTCTAAGCAGTAAAATTTTCATTGCAAACAATTCTTACAGGTCGCCTTCCTTGTCAAAAGTTGACCGGAAATAAGAATGCAGTTTAAACGAGATATTCTTTTAAAAAACTGTGTGTTTTTGGTTGACAAGAAACAAACCTTTGTAAATCGCAAGGATAGAGATACAATCAATGGAGAAAAAAGAAGCCCGCAAGAGATGCCTCTATTATAAATAATTAAAATAACAACTTACATCCACTCCATATTGCATTACTATGCTATAAGTTTCATGTTCAAACCACTTGATAAAAAAGGCTGGCAAAAACAAAATTATTCAAAAGAAAGAAGAAACAGAATCAGAAACGGAATAAGCAAAACGTAGAAGAAACCAAAGGCAAAGTCATCAATGCGAGATCAATGCACCATTGATTTTGAAGAAAACGTGAGAAAAGGATCGAGAAAAAAGCATTTTATCAATAGTCTCTCGATCTTGGATCTTGATCCATATCCTTCATTTTTTCTTCTTGGTGTTGTAAACACACAAACTAAAGCTCTGAAATCTATTACTTTGTCATACAAATCAACTTGGTTGGCTTTCTATAGCTTACAAATTAACACATTTAGAAAGGATAAAATTAGCATAGAAAAAACAACCCCGCACTAATTAACTTAGTCGTTCTAACATTGAGAAGTGGACATCCTAAAGAAATTGTTGCTATTCCAGACATACCATTGAGTCACGTAGTTTTTTGAATGCATCCAGCTTCAGTGGTTTTGTCATAATATTTGTAGCTACAGGTTGTTTTTTTGAGGACCAAGACACAACTCCATCACTGAGTAAGAACACATAGTCAGAAGTGCTTTTCTTGTCACCTATATCTCCTGCATATTCACTGTTACCCCTTTTCCGATAAAGGATTCCTAAATCTATAGTACCTTTTAAGTATCTCAACACTCTTTTTGTAGCTTGCAAATGCAACTCTGTTGGACTTGCCATAAATCTGCTCATTAGAGACACTACATACATTAATCCGGCCTTGTTGCAGTTAGATACATAAGGCTTCCAATCAATTATTTATACATGGTAGCATATCTTGGCTCCTTTTTCATCCTTTGTCAGTCTAACCCCAGGAACAATAGGGTTTTTCACACCTACTTTTTTCCATCCTAAACTTCTCCAAAACTTCTTTTGCATACTTTCTTTGACTAATATAAATGCCTTCAGGATTTTGTAAAATCTTTACACCGAAAAAATATTTCATTTATACATAAGGCTCCTTCAGTTAGATACATAAGGCTTCCAATCAATTATTTATACATGGTAGCATATCTTGGCTCCTTTTTCATCCTTTGTCCGTCTAACCCCAGGAACAATAGGGTTTTTCACACCTACTTTTTTCCATCCTAAACTTCTCCAAAACTTCTTTTGCATACTTTCTTTGACTAATATAAATGCCTTCAGGATTTTGTAAAATCTTTACACCGAAAAAATATTTCATTTATACATAAGGCTCCTTCAGTTAGATACATAAGGCTTCCAATCAATTATTTATACATGGTAGCATATCTTGGCTCCTTTTTCATCCTTTGTCCGTCTAACCCCAGGAACAATAGGGTTTTTCACACCTACTTTTTTCCATCCTAAACTTCTCCAAAACTTCTTTTGCATACTTTCTTTGACTAATATAAATGCCTTCAGGATTTTGTAAAATCTTTACACCGAAAAAATATTTCATTTTTTCCAATTCAATCATTTCAAATTCAGGTTTCATAGAATTCTTGAACTTAACAAACATGGTCTCATCATTACCACTAAAAATTAGATTGTCAATATATAGACTAACAATCAAAATTTTACCTCTATCTCCTGTTTGTATGAATAAAGTATGGTCGTAGTTGCACCTCTCAATCCTTATTTGAAAAAATGTGCTTGAATTCGACTGTACCATGCATGTGGGGCTTGTTTAAGGCCATATAATGCCTTCTTTAATTTGTATGCCTTGTATTTTTTACCTTTTTTCTCATAGCCTTGTAGTTGTTCATCAAAGACGACTTCTTTTAATTCTCCATATAAGAAAGTACTCTTCACGTCAAGCTGATACACGTTCCAACTATTTAAAGCTGCTAAAGCAATTATCATTCAAATAGTATCCCACCTAACCACAGGTGCAAACACCTCGGTATAGACTATACCATGTTGTTGTTCATCACCTTTTACAACCAACCTAGCCTTATACTTGTCAACTTTGCCATTTTCGTTGAGTTTGGTTTTGAAAACCCACTTTACTCCAATCTTCTTCATTCCTTTATGCAAATTTGTCAACTCCCAAGTCTCATTTCGTTCGATGGCTTCTATCTCCAAGTCCATTGCAGCTCTCCATTTTGAACTTTGAACCGCTTCTTCAAAGATAGTTGGCTATGTAGTTGAGGATAATAAAACTAAATTGTTGTGCTCATGTAATGCCAAAAAAAAAAAAGAAAAAAAAGAAAAAAAAGGGGCTAAGTCAACTGAGGGGCAAAAATGTCATTTTGCCCCTTCAGCCATAATAGGGGTTCAAAGAAAACCCCGTCAAATCCTCTGCAAAGGAAAAAGAGAGTTAAAGAGAAAACGGAGAGGAATCAGTCACGAAGTTTATCGGACCACGTTGGAATCCACCTTCAGACGAGACTTGTACAAGGACTAAGAGGCTAGCGAGGCCGACGCTCCATCAAGATCCAAGAACGTTTCGCGAGGTAAGGTTCTGAACGACATTTCTCAGATCTGAGCTTTTCCTTTGTGAATCAAGTCCTAAAATGCTGAAATATTCACCTAAGAACAACTCTACGCACGATCTGTGAAGGAGTTTCGACTCGAAGATTCGAGAATCGTCTGAGAATGATGAGCAAACTTTCGACGCTCTTAACTCATCCGGTAGTCAAGCAAAAATTTACAAAAAAAAAATACTAGGACATACCCTGTAACACGATCTAGAAATTTACCGAAGAAATCATACCGATCCGATCTACGAATCAAAAGATATAAAATCGAAAAGGGGACACTGTGTTACGGATTGCAGAGGACAGAAAAGAAAAAAAAAAGAAGTCGACCGGCGAGCGGCGGAGGGTGGTGTGACAGGCATAGGACACGCGTCGACCGTCGGCTGAAGCAACGCAACTCCAGCGAGGTGACGACACGTGTCGCCTGCAAAGCCGAGCCGAGCCGAGCCGAACTGGATCGGCCGACCCGTGATGCACAGGGGCTGCCGCGCGTGGTAGGCACGCGTGCGGCCTGCAACTGGCGGACTTCCACGCGCAGGATCAGCGCACTGCTGGCGCGTGAGCGCGCGTGAAAGGGCCGTTTTGTCCCGATTGCCCTCTGTTTGCCTGATTTTTGTCCCGATTCCAGTTCTATCACTGTTTTTACGTGAATAGGGACCTAATCTATGGAATTCAGTATTTTTGGACACCTCACGGGAAAAGAAACGCTAGCAAAACGGCACACGTCAACCAGGTAAGTCACCACCCGGTATTTAAGAAGAAATACTTGTAGGATTCGCTTCGATTGCATGCATGCTATTAATTTTGCTTCAGATTAGCTCTCCATGTAAAATATTAGCCAGATTGATTATATATTATGATATTAGAAGACGACGCTAGGGCCCAATTCTAGATAAGCTTAACGGATTACTGTTAGGAGCGATATGTAGCTCTAGCCAGACTTAACTTTCCCCTAGGAACTTAGCGGATTACCATGGCAACAAGGTACCTCAGGAGTGTTCATAGATTGCTAGTGTGAGAACGGTATCTATAGCTTCGTAGGAGGACTAAGGGTCCCTGATCAGTCCTTACTGCTCTTAGCCATTTCGCATGGGAAATGTGTCCCCACGTCGTACAGCCCATTACCTGCATGGGAACGGGTTAGGTTGCGCCCCCCCCCCATAGAAAGACTATATGGGCGTAGGGGTATTCAGCACACCCCTAGGCTAGATACCATGTAGTCCCAGATAGCCTTGTAGAGGTAGCACCTCATAGAGAGATACCGACAATATTAGCTTGGCGTTGTTGACTCTGGCAAATCGGATGTCGACGAAAAAATTGACCGAAGGTTTCTTCGAAGGAAAAATTAGCGGAAGTAAAAGGAGAGAGAGAGAGAGATTCGCTGGTAATGCTGAAGACTCGATATATTTATTTTACATCCGTTGAATGGTTTAAATAATAAATCTAATTACAAAAATAGAAAAACCAAATATACAAAAATAGAATAAGTGGACGAAGACTCCGCCACTCTGCCAAAACAATGGCCCCTAGAATCACGCTCCTCCATTCGCGTGAACTCATATGTTTTTACAAACCTAACTAAATAAGGCAGAGCTTTTATTTAACAAGCTCCTCCTAAAAGCTGTACCTTATTATTTGAACTCCGATCTTTGAGCGTAGTTCTTCAAATTTCACCCGCGCCAGGGACTTGGTGAAAATGTCTCCAAGTTGTTCCTCTGTTCGGATGAAATCAATTTTGATGAGCCCTCGATCTGCACATTCTCGAATGTAGTGGAATCTGATTTCTATGTGCTTGCTCCGGTCGTGCAAAACTGGATTTTTGATCAGGGAGATCGTAGCTTTGTTGTCTACGTATAGCATTGGTGGATCGCTTTCTCTCCCGATGAGTTCTTCCATTAGTCGTGCAAGCCAGATCCCTTGAGTTGCTGCCATCGAAGCGGCGATGTATTCTGCTTCGCAGGAAGACAAAGCAACTACCTTCTGTTTTGTTGATTGCCAGCAGATCGCGCCGCCTGAGAGAAAGTAGATCATTCCGCTGGTGCTCTTACGATCATCAACGTCACCGGCCATGTCACTATCGCTGTAGCCGACCAGTTTGAGTTTCTCCTTTTCGCTCCCAGCGCAGTATCTTACGCCCCAGCCTCTGGTTCCGGCTACATAGCGCAGGAT
>NW_019268577.1:947795-996748 GCF_002738365.1 Cucurbita moschata
GTATCTTACGCCCCAGCCTCTGGTTCCGGCTACATAGCGCAGGATGCGCTTGACAGCCACTAGATGCTCCTCCCTAGGTGCTTCCATAAACCTGCTCACATATCCAACAGAATAAGCAAGATCAGGACAAGAGTTTACCAGATAGCGCAGAATCCCGACAATGCTGCGGTAATTGGTAGAGTCGACTGTCGTCGTAGTGCCGGCCTTCCTTAGTTGAAGTCGGGCCTCCATTGGCGTCCTGGTAGGATTACTGTCCACAAGCCCAGTTGTGTCCAGCAGCTTCCTCGCGTATGCACTTTGGCAGATGGAGATGCCGGAAGAGTTCTGTTGCACTTCGATGCCGAGGTAGTAGCTGAGCACACCGAGATCGCTCATCTCGAAGTTTTTCGACATCTCCTTCTTGAACCTTCCGAGGACTCCCACGTCGCCTCCAGTGATTATGAGGTCGTCGACGTACACTCCCACGATCAGTCGCTTTTTTCCGTGGCCGTACGTGTACATGCCATGCTCAGAGGCACAACGTTTGAAATTCAGTGACAGTAGGGTACTGTCAAGCTTCGCGTTCCAGGCTCGTGGGGCTTGTCGAAGCCCGTAGAGTGCTTTGTGTAGACGCAGTACCTTATTAGGGTTGTCATTATCCAGGAAGCCAGGTGGTTGTCGAACATAGACGGTCTCCTTCAACTCTCCGTTAAGGAAAGCAGACTTTACGTCCATATGGTGAACCTCCCAAGAGTGATGTGCTGCAATTGCCAGCAGGAAACGAACGGATTCTAACCTTGCTACTGGCGCAAATACCTCTTCGAAATCCACTCCTTACTTCTGGACGTAGCCCTTCGCCACCAGACGAGCCTTGTGCTTCACAACTTCTCCTTTTTCGTTGCGCTTCAGTTTGAAGACCCATTTGAGCCCTATGGCTCGGTGTCCCGGTGGCATATCCTCCAGACTCCACGTCTGGTTCTCAGTGATGGATGTCATCTCCTCCTGCATTGCCTTCCGCCAGCACGGGTTCTTTTCTACTTCGGCGAAGGTGTTTGGTTCATCTGCACTGACGGCATGTAGTTCGGCCACTTCCTCGAGCTCGCGCGCTGCTAGTCTAGGTGGTTCACCTCCTCCCACTAGGTCATCCATCCTCCGGTACCTAGCCTCCAGATCAGTATCGTGATCGGCATCCAGCGTCGAATCCGCAGTCCGTGGTGTTGCGAATTCCACTGGTTCAGGTGGTGCACCTGCTGGCGGCGGTGACGTCTCCTGATGCTGGGCTCCTCCTTCTTCAGGCTCGGTGACGAGGTACTCCACCGTGAATTGATTTGGATTACGGTCTGCCTCGATCACGTTATTCCACTGCCAGAAGGTGCTTTCGTCGAAGACGACGTCGCGAGACACGTGAGCTCGCCCCCCCACAGGATCATAGAGTCTGTACGCCTTGCTCCCGGGTTCGTAGCCGATGAAGACGACCTTCAGCCCCCACAGGATCATAGAGTCTGTACGCCTTGCTCCCGGGTTCGTAGCCGATGAAGACGACCTTCAGCCCCCACAGGATCATAGAGTCTGTACGCCTTGCTCCCGGGTTCGTAGCCGATGAAGACGACCTTCAGCCCCTTGGGATCGAGCTTGGCGTGATGGGGACGTGTTACCTTCATGTATGCGACGCAGCCGAACACGCGAAAATGATGTACTGTTGGTTTTTTGTTGTACCAGGCTTCATATGGCGTCTTCCCGTCGAGGCTTCGGGTTGGTGACCGATTGAGGAGATAGACAGCCGTCATTACTGCCTCTCCCCAGAATCTCCCAGGCATTCCGGCCGTCACCAACAATGACCTCGCTGTCCCGACAATGGTCTGATTTCGGCGCTCTACCACTCCGTTCTGTTGGGGGGAGTAGGGCGCCGTTAGGTGCCGTTGTATGCCGATCTCGTCGCAGTACTTACTGAAACTTGCCGAGGTGAATTCTCCGCCTCGGTCTGTGCGCAGCACTCGCATCTTCTTCTCACATTCGGCCTCCGCTCGCGCTTTAATGCGCTTAACCGCCTCTGCCGCCTCACTTTTCGCTTGCAGCAGAGTCAGCCACATGAAGCGGCTTTTGTCATCGACTAACAGGAGGAAGAGACTCTTACCGCCTGGGTCGCCGGCTTGATGGGCCCGCAAATATCGCCGTGTACAAGCTCCAATGGCTCATCGGCTCGGTAGGCTGTTCGAGACGGAAAGGGTGTGCGCCTCTGTTTGCCTATGAGGCACCCGTCGCACAGCTTGTTCACGCCTTTGATTTCTGGCAAGCCGTGCACCAACTCCTTCTTCTGTAGCTTTTCTAGGGCAGGAAAGTTTAAGTGTCCGTACCTTGCGTGCCACCTCCAAGATACCTCTTCGGTCTTGGCCGAGAGGCTAACGGGTTGGTCTATCTCTAACTCCAGGATGTAAAGACGGTTTGTGGTGCGCCTTGCCTGCGTGAGCAGCCGTCGTTGATTATCGCAGATTTTCAGTAGTCCGCGCTCGATGGAAATGAAGCAGCCTGTCTCATCGAGCTGACCCAGGCTCACAAGGTTAGCCTTGAGCCTCGGGATGAAGTAGACGTCAGTCAGCTTGCGATGCTCGCCTCCCTTACTGACGAACAGGATGGTGCCGCGCCCTTCGATCTCGACGACGGAGCCGTCGCCGAATTTCACCGTCCCACGGATCCCCGAGTCGAGCTCGGAGAACGCAGATCTAGCCCCGGTCATATGGTTTGTTGCCCCTGTGTCAAGGATCCATTGCTGGTCCTCGTGTTGCTCGTCTCTTTCTTGGGTTCAAGATCGTCGTCGGATTTGGAATCGAAATTGGGGACGCATGCAATTACCATGAAGAGAGCTGGCTCGTCCTCCTCGGATTGAGCCACATGGGCCTTTTCGGCCTTCTCCTTATTCCTCAGCTTGCTCCAGCAATTTCTGCTCAGGTGTCCTCTCTTCCCACAGTTCGAGCATTGGATCGGCCTGCCATTGGTCGACTCCTTCTTTTGATTCCCATCTTTCCCGCGCGTGCGCCCGTGGGACATCCATGGCTTCTTACCGCCTTTGCGGCTGGAGGAGGACCCGTTGCTCTCGCCGGTGTTGTCGCGGAGCTTTAGGCGTGCAAGCCATTCCTCCTCCGTGAGGAGTAGACGGCCCTCCTTGTCAACAGCTGAAGTGATATTCTTCTTCCGCTGCTCGACGTTACGTAGTCTTCCGGTCACCTCTTCCACTGTTAGGTCGTTCACGTCAAGCAATGTCTCGATTGAAATCGCGACTTGCTCGAGGTGATCGGGAACGACCTGCAACATCTTCTTCACGATTTCTGTCTCGCTGATGCCACCACCGAGGGTGGTGATGCTGTTGGCGAGCCCCGTGATCCGCATTGAAAAATCATCGACGGATTCGCCGTCCTTAAAGCGAATCTCCGAGAGCTCCTTCCGAAGTTGCTCGATGTTGGATTCCCGCACTCGCTGTACACCGACCCGACGGGATTTGATTCCCTCCCAGGCCGATTGTGCGGTGCGCTTGGTGGAAAGAGAAGCCAGCATCTCTGGGGGCACAGATCGTAATATGGCGGCGAACGCCAGACAATCCTCCCGGTACTCGATTGTTTCTCCTTCCTCTGGCTCGACAGCGTGCCATAACCCTTGCGCCTGTAGGTTAACGCGCATCAACAAGGCCCACTCGTTGTAGTTGGACCTTGTCAACATCGGGTACTGAACGACGGCGGTCGTTGTCTCTCTGATCACTCGCTCAACAACTACTCGACGCCCGTCATCACGATGTCGGCCACGGCCTCTTCGTGGTGGTGATGGAGATGCCGACACTTGGCGGCGTGGAGGAGTGAGCGAGCCTGCTTGAGATGGGCCCCACGATGTATTTAACAGGCGTAAGGAGACTCTAGGCGTCTAATGAAAGGACGATGAACCGGTGAAACCTAAGAGGCAAGCTCCAAAGGACTAAGATCAGAACCGGATGTCCTAGAACCGAATTAGAAAACTGTGGGGAACCTGTTAAATTAGGATGCGAAGAGAGCCTACAAGTAGGTGGCTTACTGAGTATAATTTTTATACTCATCCTTGCTATGTTTTCCTTTTTCAGGAGCACGAGGCGTCGGTCAAGGGCGGGCGTGATGGAGACGGGGATTGTCACAGAGGAACAGGTTGTCCCGGGGCATCAGTCTAATCTTTATTTTGTATTTGCATTCTTTCGAAATTTATTTCCAAATTGTCAAGTGTTCTGTTTGTTTGTCATTCAAAAACTTTATTGGAATTTAAAGATTTTCGTGTGCATTCGTGTGTTATCATAAGTCACGATCCGTAGTAAAATATTGGGTCGTGGCAGCTCAGCTTCTTCAGAAAATTCTCCCCTGCTCACATAATCTTCCATCCATAATGGTGCTTTTTTGTTCCTCACTTCGGGAGTGCTTTCTTCATATATTGAGGAATTTGATTTAGATGACTCAATGGAAGATATACTAACTTCCCCTTCTTCTTCTGCTATCGTCTCCTCTTTAGATTCTTCCTCACTTTGGTCATGTTCGCCTCCTTCTGTAATACTATCTTCCCATTCGAGGGTATCAAGTCTAGCTTCTTCATTACTTTTTGGTTTTTTCTTTGTTGTTTTTTTTTTTTTTTTTTGGCTATGGACAACTAAGAGAAATATTATCTTCCAGCCCAAAAAAGGAGGAGAATCTCTTTTGCCAACTTCACATCTCTGCTTACCACTATCTTCTTGGACACTAGATCATAGACTTTTCACTCTTCCCTAGCAGCACACACTGAAAACTTTTAACATCTAACTTCTTTCTCTTACCGTCTAATACATGAACATGCCCAATGCATCCAAAAACTCGAAAGTCAACATTAGGTTTTATGCCACTCCAAGCCTCCTCAGGAGCCATATTTTTCACTACCACTGTAGGACTTCTGTTGAGCACGTGCATTTTCCAGTTTACTGCTTCTGGCCAGAAATTCTTTGGAACTTGCTTCTCTGATAATATACTTCTAACCATGTTCATAATTGTTCTGTTCTTGCGCTCAACTACACTATTTTGTTGGAGAGTGTAGGGTGCAGTAAGTTATCTACTGATACCATTAGTTTTACAAAAATTGTTGAACTTGTGAAAGGTGAACTATCCACCCCTGTCTGTGCATAGACAACGAATAAAATCTCTAGTCTCTTTCTCAACAAGATATTTGAAATTCTTGAAGATAGTAAAAACTTCAGACTTTTCAGCAAGAAAATATATCAATGCCTTGTGGTTGTAATCATCAATAAAACTTATAAAATACCTCTTCTTATTGTTGGAAAGAGGTTTAATGGGTCCACAGATGTTTGCATGTACCCGTTGCAACCTTTTTGCTGCTCTCCATAAACTTCTCTTTGGAAATGCATTCTTAAGTTGCTTTCCCACCATGCAATCAGTGTATATTTTAGACAATGCTTTCAATTGGGGTAACCCTCTCACCATTTATTTATGTTGCAATGTTCTCAAACCTTTGATGCCTAAGTGACCATATCTGCGGTGCCAAAGATGAGTGTTGTCTTCTATAATTGTTTGGAAGCAAGTGGCGGCTTGTGGCATGATTCTTGCAAGTAATATGAACATCCTATTTGCAGACATTGTTGTTTGCATAATAAGCCCCTTCTTGGGATGATAGATTTTGCATTCTCCATGTTGTATCAAAATAAATACACTTCTTTCTTGCAATTGTCCAAGACTTAAGTGATTGTTTTTCAACTCAGGTATATAAAAAAATCATCAGTGATTACCTAAGTGACTCCATCAACTTGCAACCTAATGTTACCTTTTTCCAACACCGCCATCTTGAAATTATTTCCAAGCTTTACAGATTGTCGGAATTCCTCGTCAAAATCTGAGAATCATTCCTTGTTTTTCCACATATGATTGCTACACCCCGAATCAAGGAACCAAACATCTTCCCTCCTTGATTAATTGAGCTCCACATATGACATCAATAAGATTTCTTCTTCATCCTCAGTCTCTTTATAATTTGCTTCCTTTTCCCATTGAGGACACTCCTATCTAAAGTGTCCTAACTGATGACACTTATAACTCTCAACTATAGTTTTGTTGAATGGATGTCTACCTCTTCCTCTTCCTCTACCTCTTCCTCAAAAAACTTCACGAGCTCGATTAACTCCTCTTCCACCGAATCTATTATCGTATGTCACCTTTAGTGCTTGTTCATCACCTACACATCCCTTCAGTCTTTGCTCATGTACCAGCAAGCTGCTTTGCAATTCATCGATTGTTAAAGTGTCTAAGTTATTAGACTCTTCAATCAAACATATAACATAGTCAAATCTGGAAGTTATTGAAGTCAAGATATTTTTCAATAATCACCACTTGTTTCATGTGTAACACCCCAAAAAATGAAGGAAAGCCACCTATGCACGACCCAAAGGATCTAAGGAAGGAAATTATGAGGATTAAGCAAGGAAAGGGGTCTTAGTAAGTCATTTCTAAACCCTAAGAAGTAATCTTAAGGACTTAAGACCTTTGGAGAAGGATTCGGAATGAAAGCATAAGCGAAAGGACGAAAAAGTAATTTTTCCAATTATCAAGGATCTTTCTAGATTTGTAATTCCTTATCTAGAAGGAATTTCAAGATACTCAATAAGGGAAAATGACCAACAAGAGATGAAATTTTTTTAGGAAAATTATGGATTTTTCGAGAAAATAATAATAAAATATTTGGAAAGTGGCAAATTACCAAAATATCCTTGTAGTTAAGGATAATTACGGATTGTCATTATGCTAAAAAATCAGAACCTTCACAGTACCTTCTACATAAAATCCTACGAATCTTGACTCTAAGCCGTTGGATCTCCTCCAAACATGGATATATTCTAGAAAACTCACGGATCATCACATCCAACGGCTAGGTTTCAAAATCAGAGTCGATGAGGCTCTGATTGGAGTAGATATTTTCGATGAATTTTCTAGAAAATCCAACCAACATTTCACGACGATTCTGGAGCTCCAAATATCGGTTTAAGTTTCTCTTATAAATTCTGAAGTTGGGGCAATCGTTTGGAACAAGAATCGAGTAAGGTCGAGCTCCAGCCGTTGGTAATAAGTGTTTAGATTTTGGGTCTCCTACTCTCAGGTTTCTTCCAAATTCGAGAGCAATAATCCACCATTTCCTTTCAAACTTTTTCCTATAGCTTCTAAACAAGATTACCCACAAGTTCTATGAAGGAATAGAGTTCTGAAAGTGCCTAGAAACCCTTCCCCCAATCCCATTCGCCATTAGAGAGTTTCAAGGAAAGCTCAAAATTCTAATCTGAGGATATACAGGTATTCTTCAAGCAAGGACGACCCCAATAGGTTTCTGCACCTCCAAGGAATGTTTTCATAGAAGACCACGAAGAGAAATAACCTCAGGAACGCTCCCAATTGAAGAAAAATCGTTTCAGGTTCAAATTGGGGGCAAGTGTCGAATTCCTATCTACGGCCTCTTTTCCTTCAAATTGAGGATTCCTTTAGCTTTAAACAAAGAATTCGAGTAACTTTGATGAAAGAATTGAGAGCTGAAAACGTCGTAGAACAAGATACCAAAGAGATCGAAAGTCGGAGGTGTCGGGTAACTTGCAGATCGAGAGTGATTTCTCAAAATTAAGATCCCACACTCAAAGTCGTTCCTCCAAACCAATTCCTTTATCTTGAGGGAAGAATAAGGAAGAGGTTTCGTGAAGAAATCGTGCTTCAAAAACCCCTAGAATCGGCTACCCAATAAGAAATCCTTTGTTTTTACTTAGGCAGTAATCATATTTTGGATGAACTTTATAAGCAAATATTGTAGGCTACGATCGATGAGAATGTATGAAATCAATCCCTAGCTCTTCCTTGTAACACACTCATTAAGTTTTATGAAGGAATCAAGGGGCGAAACGGCGTGATAGGAGCTGAGGAGGACGAGTTTCAGACAGCGGCACGAACGGTCGCGCATGTCTTCTTCCCGTTTGGAGGAAGAAGACGATGATTTGGCCGGTTCAGATGAACCGGCCATGTCAACCCAAAACTCGACCTTCCCTCAGGTTTTCTCAATTTTAACCCCCTTCAAGACTAGTTCTCATGAAAAAAACCTTATGGTTCCAAAAACTAGACACAATAAGGAGTCTGCAAAAGGAAAGTTGAGGTAATTCGGGGATGGGAAGCTCAAGAACGGAGGTCCTGAACGTCGACAACGAGGTAAGTAGCCACCTTAGACTTTTTGTTAAGAAATACTTGTAGGAATCACTTGGATTTCCATGTGAACCCTAAACCAAGTATGAACTAGTGTTAGATGAAAGAAAAACTCAAAGAACTGCGAGTTAAGACCCTAAATTGATCAAATCGCTCGGTAATTAGGTAACATTAGAATAACCCACTAGATGAACTTCGCTGCCTATGAAATTTTAATTCTGAGCATATTATAGCATGTTGAAGTTATATATGAAGTTTGGTAGTCATTGGATAAGGAAAAGTAGGTGAACCAAGAAATGGTGCAAAATGACCATAATGCCCCTAAGGATATCTACCTATAGTTCATGACCTAGATGACCTCTAAATGCTATGAAACCCTGATGATTTGGTGAAGTTTTAAAGGCATTGGAACGTGTTAAGTAGCAAAACCAAGAATTAGGGGTGAAATGACCAAAATGCCCCTGGACTACTTATGAGATTTCAAGGTCATACGTGCTCCGAATGTTTTGCAACTTCTTACAAGGTCGATTATGAAGGACATGAAGATAAGTTTGAGGTTTCAAGTTGATTGGAGTAAGTTTGCAACCTAAACCAAGTTAGGATCCAAGAAACACCACAAGACTTTAGACTATTCTAGAATCCTCTAAAGAACTCCCTAGGAATCTATGACCTTCTAGAACATTAAGATGGGTTCATATGGTTACAAATGCAAGTTATAACTTATGCCTCAAGAAATTAAGGACCTAGAAACTTACAAGATTAAGAACCAAGAACAACAAAACACAAACTTTACAACTACCCAAGTAAGAAGAATGCTAGGTACCACTCAAGAATGAAAGACCAAGGTTCCCAAACTCAGAAACTCAAGAACGCTAGGGGGACCAAGGTCCCCAAACTCAGAAATAGAAACTTAAGAATGCTAGGTAATACTCTAATCGTGTCCAAAGTGACCCATGACCTCCCACCAAGCGGTGCCCAAGAATTCCTCTTTTAGGTGGGATGCCCTACACCATGTTTCCTTTGCAGGATGTCATGCGTCATGTTTCCCTCACCTAGAAGAGATGCCCTGCAGACTTGCAGGATGCCATGTTCAAGTATGCATCGAGCAAGTGACCCTTATGGTCTATCAAGGGGAGTAGTCTAAGGTCACGGAGGAACAAGAAGAGAGTAAGTTACCTTAGCCACGAATCAAGAACCTCTTAAGACCTCCCACGGTACAACATGCTCATGACTTAGACTACGCTGCTTGGAACACATGAAGCCTTGAGCGTAGGTAAGCAGACTGTATTATAGGGCAAACCCTTGATGCAGTATTAAGACTACATCGCTTGGAACGTAAGAAGCCTTGGATATAAGTATTCAGACTATGCCGCTTGGAACGCATGAAGCCTTGGACATAGGTTAAGCAAACTGTATTATAGGGCAAGCCCTTAATGAAGTATTAAGCCTACATCGCTTGGAACATAAGAAGCCTTAGATGTAGGTTTCCAGACTATGCGGCTTGGAACTCATGAAGCCTTAGGCATAAGATAAAGCAGACCGTCTCAAAGGGCAAGCCCTAAGATGCAGTAAGGCTACGTCGCTTGGAACGCATGAAGCCTTGGACGTAGGTTAAGACTGTGTCGCTGAAGGTGTTAATATAACACATGCGGAAGACCTTTCATGTATATGAAGAGAATGTTTGTGAGAGGTTTTTCTCAAGGTTTTTCTCCAAGAAGACCTTTCATGTTGCATGATCACTCTTTTTATAGAGTTATGTTTGCATGTTCATGCAAATTTGAGATACCAAATTTTGACACACAAAATTCTACTCAAATGTTTGGGATTATGTGGCAAGCATGCATGCTTGAGTTAACCAAGTTTTGACACTCAAAATTCCACTCAAACTTGTGGGGTTTATTTGGCAACCATGCAAGTTTGGTTAAACCAAATGTTGACACCTCAAAATTCCACTAACATGGATTTTTCCATTAAATGAAGTCAACATTTTGACTTTCTTCATTTTAATTCAACAAATAATTTGAATAATTAATTTCAAATTAAAGTAATATTAAATGATTAATTAAACTATTTAATTAATATTTAATATTAATTCAAATGCCAATCCCAATCAATTCCGACACATAATTGATTAAGATATTTAAATCTTATTTAAATATCTTAGATTCTCTCTTTTTGTTTAATTCGTAAATAAAACAAAAATTCAGTTAAATATATCATATATATGTAGCGCATATTCCCTAATTTTATGGTTTAGTCTGATATGAGCTAGCAGAGGGACCTACTGAACCTATAGATCATGGGCTCCAACGATCCAAGATTAATTGGTTAAACTCATTAACCTTGTTAACCAACATTCGTTAAGTACTAGGAAATTCCACTATAGCCTAGTAGTTGCACTCCCCTCACTATAGATATATTTCTGTCCATTTTGATATAGCCATGATTAGTAAGTCGATCCTTCACAGGTTGTTTGTAACTAGAGTTGGGTCAATTTACCGTTTTACCCCTGAAGTTACTTCTTGTTCCTTATGTCTCACTGATCCTATAATGAACAATTGGTTTGTGGTCTAACCAGTAAACCGAATCCCTCTCAGGCCAATGAGAGGGTGGGGCTCCTTGTTCAAGACCTGGAGTATGTGCTTAAGGGAACTACCTCTCTTCTATCCCTAAAAGTGGGTAGTAGGGAATTCCATCTTGCACCCCACGTCCCCAGCCATTCACCTAGTTTTACCCTTGAAATGGGAGGCCTATTGAGTCGGTGAACTAGAGCCACTCTCACCCATGCAAATCTAAGGATAATTCCAAATAAACAGAAGTTCATGGTTAGCTCAGGATTAAAATCGAGATACCTAGGTTATCGAATGAAAAGAAAATCAGTCTCAACAGTAAACGACATTATAAAGTGAGAGTGGTTTTCTTCGTGGTCCGATCTTATGCTATACTCATTGCATAGGACGCTCCCACTCACATTTGTCCACATGTACAATTTAGTGATCACATTGTTTATATCATATACAAAAGTGGACCGCATGCATAGTGTCCCCAGAATAAGGTACTCAGCCTTATCCTTATACTATAGATCATTTTGACTATATACTTGAACTTGATCCACTCTTATGTCTTTACATATAGTTCAAGTAATCATACTATAGCCAAAGTGTTCTTAGTTTATTGGATTTAGATTAATGATCGTAAAGTTTACTTTATTCAATAACAATCTTTACTGAATAAACAACAATAATAACTTTATTGAAAATAGAATATGTTTTTGTTTACAAACTGTGAGTTTTAGGACATAAAACCCAATAAACTCCCACTTGGACTAAAACTCTAGTGGAGTTTTATAACGTTGAGTAGGGAGAAATACAATAAATTAGGGCATCACATACTCATTACTTTTCTCCCACTTGCCCTAGATTACATTACTCGTAGTCCTAGACTCACTAGGTGCCCTTCAAACACTTTAGCCGTGAGGGGCTTTGTAAATAGATTAGCAATGTTGTGCTTTGAAGCTATCTGTGTGACGATCACATCTCCTCATTGCACAATCTCCTGTATGAGATGATATTTGCGCTCAATATGTTTTCCTCGCTTATGGCTTCTTGGTTCTTTTGAATTTGCAACTGCTCCACTGTTATCACAATAAAGAGTGACGGGAAGATGCATATTTGGAACGACTTCCAAATCAGTTAAGAACTTCCTAAGCCATACAGATTCTTTCGTTGCTTCACAAGCAACAACATACTCAGCCTCCATGGTGGAATCAGCGATGCAACCTTGCTTTATGCTTCTCCATATTATTGCTCCTCCGTTCAGAGTGAAGACAGATCCTGATGTAGATTTCCTCGAATCTACATCGGTCTGAAAATCTGAGTCAGTGTACCCTGTAAGGATCAGATCCTTAGCACCGTACATTAGCATATAGTCCCTCGTTCTCCTAAGATACTTGAGGATATTCTTAACGGCAATCCAATGAGCACGTCCTGGATTGGACTGATATCTGCTGACAATTCCCACAGCATAGCATATGTCGGATCGGGTACATAGCATGGCATACATTAGACTACCGACCGCTGATGCGTAGGGAATGTGTCTCATATCCTCAACTTCTTGAGGTGTCTTAGGACTTTGTTCCTTCGACAAATGAACTCCATGCCTGAAAGGTAATAATCCTTTCTTGGAGTCCTGCATCTTATATCGAATCAACATTTTGTCGATGTACGATGCCTGAGACAATGCTAGTGTTTTGTTCTTGCAATTCCGAACAATTTGGATTCCGAGGAAAAAATGAGTCTTAAGATATCGTCAACGTACAACACCAAGAAACCTACTGTAGAGTTGACTATCCTTTTATAAACACAAGGTTCGTCAACATTCTGTTTAAAGCCATAAGATTTGATTGCAGTATCAAACTTTATATTCTAGGATTGAGATGCTTGCTTCAACCCATAAATGGATCTTTTAAGCTTGCAAACCCTTTGCTCGTGATCCTGTTCAATGAACCCCTCTGGTTGAGCCATATAGATACTCTCTTCAAGATTGCCGTTTAGAAAGGCTGTCTTAACATCCATTTGCCAAATTTCATAATCATAAAATGTGGCAATAGACAAGAGTATTCTAATCGATTTAAGCATAGCAACAGGAGAGAAGGTTTCTTCATAGTCCACCCCCTCTCTTTGGGTATAACCCTTTGCTACTGGTCGAGCTTTAAAGGTCTGTACCTTACCGGTTTGGCCTCGTTTCCTCTTATAGATCCATTTGCAACCGATAGATTTTACCCCATCTGGTTGATCTACAAGTTCCCAGACTGAATTGAAGTACATTGACTCCATTTCAAGATTCATGGCTTTAATCCACTGATCTTTATCCTCATCATTCATTGCCTGTTTATAGGTCAATGGATCCTCAACGCCATCATCAGGTATGATGACTTGAGTTTCTGCCAAACCCAAGTAACGATCGGGTTGAGTTATAACCCTCCCACTACGTCGAGGCAATCTCAACTCTTGTGAAGGATGTGATTGACTAGAAGTGTTAGCTCCATCAACAACTTTTGTTGAAGGACCAGCTTGATCAACAACTCTTGTTGTTTTATCAGTAGCTTCTTTAGAAATCTCACTTAATACTAGTTTGCTGCGAGGTTGATGATTTCTTACGTGGTCTTTCTCTAAGAATGTAGCATTTGTTGATACAAACACTCTATTTTCTTGAGGGTCATAAAACAAACCACCTTTCGTCTCTTTGGTGTATCCTACGAATAGACATAATTTTGAACGACGTTCTAATTTCTTGGGGTTTTGCAACGACACATGTGCTGGACATCCCCAAATTCTGAAGTGACGTAAACTATCTTTACGCCCTTTCCATAACTCATAAGGTGTTTCTGAAACACTCTTAGTAGGAACCATATTCAAAATGTATGTAGCAGTCTCCACTGCATATCCCCATAACGGATCGGCTAATTGAGCTAAAATCATCATAGACCGAACCATGTCTAACAGAGTTCTATTTCTCCTTTCTGATACACCATTTTGTTGAGGCATACCAGGGGCTGAGAGTTGAGACCTTATTCCATGTTCTATCATGTAGTCCTATAATCTTAAGTCGATGTACTCTCCTCCTCGATCTGATCGAAGTGTTTTAATAGTTTTACCTAATAGATTCTCAACCTCAGTCTTATACTCTCTGAATTTTTCAAGTGCTTCGAACTTGTGACGCATTAGGTAAAGATAGCCATACCTTGAATAATCATCAATAAAATTGATGAAATATTCATACTCTCCTCGTGCTTTGACATTCATTGGACCAAGAGATTTGTATGCACGAGTTCTAAGGTTTCTTTGGCTCTATAACCTTTTTCGGAAAACGATCGTTTAGTCATTTTACCCTCAAGACAAGACTCACATGGAGGTAAAGAGTTGTCTTCTAACTCATTTAGAAGTCCTCTTTTAAGCAATCTCTCAATCCTATTAAGATTAATGTAGCAGTCTTAAGTGCCAAAGATAGGTATTAGGAGAAATCTTTGGTCGTTTATTTTGAGTTTCAGCTGTTTTAAACATCTCGGTATTTAAAATAGCTTTTGTTTCGCTCGGTTTTAACATATATAAGTTATTTTCTAGTTTTGCAGGACAAATATGAATACCTCTTTTGCAAATGAACACTTCATTGATTTCAAAAGATACTTTACAATTGTTCTAATAAACAAGAGATAGATATTAGATTTCTTTTCATTTCAGGAACAAAAAGAACATTATCTAATATAATGAATCTATCTCCAAAAAAACAACTTTAAATTTTCTATTGATCTTGCTGAGACAACCTCTCCTGTTCCAACCCTGAGTGTTATCTCGCCGTCCGCAAGCATTCTCCAGGAGCTATTTTCCTGGTAAAAAGAACAAATATGATTAGTCGTCTCTGAATCTAGTATCCAAGTTGAGTTGTCATACTCTACTAAACATATTTCTACAACGAGTAAATCATATTTACCTTGTTGTGTCTTTTCGGCTTTCTTCTCTGCAAGGTATTTTGGGCAGTTTCTCTTCCAGTGCCCGTTTTCGTTGCAATGGAAACATTTTCCTTTATCTGCTTTTTGAACCTTATGTTTGTTGTTAGTAGGAATCTTATTTTTCCCTTTACCCTTCTTCTTCATCAAAACACTTTTAGAAGTTGAAGGTCTAGACTTATTTTTAGAGGACGATCCTCGTAGTAATTTCTTGGAGATAGCAACATTTGCTTCTCCTGTTTGTCCCTTGTTCGTTAAGAGGGACTGATAAGTCTGTAGCTTATTGAGAAGAGCAGTCAAGTTATATTCTATTTTATTCATTACCACATTGGTGTGGAACTGGAAGAAACTCTTCGGAAGAGACATCATGATAAAATTGACTTGACTCTTCTCATCAATGACAGCTTCATTTTCTTCTGCCACATTGAAATGGACCATCATGTCTAGGACATGTTCTCTAACTGAGGTCCCTTCTTTCATACGGTAGTTGTAAATGTATTTTATGGCTTCATGTCTAAGGGAGAAGGACGGTTGTCCAAACATCCCTTTTAGAGATTCCATAATCTCTTTAGTAGCACCCATAACATCATGTTTCTTAGTCAAAACATCAGATATGCTGGCTAGAATGTACACTCGGGCTTTGTCATTTGCCTTTATCCATCTGTCATACGTATCTCAAACTGTTCGGTTTGCATTTGAGCTGGGGTTTGGAGAACACTCCTCAGTTAAAACAAACCTTAAATCATCAATTACCAGTATTGTGTTTAGGTTTGATTTCCAAGTTGCGTAATTGTCGTCGTTTAATTTCTCAGAAGCGAGTAATTGTACTATTGAGTTTGTCATGCTGTGATATAAAGAAAATTCTATTAGTGATTTGACTTAATCCTGTTTAATCCAATATGTTTTAACAAATGTAATAATGTACCCAAAAATTATTTATTTGCAAGGATACTTTAGTGAGTTAGAGCAACTTCCACCGAGGGGCAGTCAATCGCTCATTCACTAAGCCAAGACATTCTTGACTTAAACACTAATCCCAGAATAACTCTTGTTCCTATAGTGTTTTAGTTATCGCTATTTTGGTCAAGAATATACTAACTCTTAGTAATTCTTCACAATTGTGACCCACCAATTTCAGACCTCAGAGATCGGTCCCAACAACGCTATCGAATGAAAAAGCTAAAGTTGGGAATGGACCTAAAAAATCCTATCCATTTCTGAAGTTTGCGTTGTTTCGACTCCCATGTTACGACCCTCCGAATGGGTAGTTGCTCTAGGGCAACATGCAGGCGGAACATGGGAATCTCACGGTGCAACCTAATGGTGGAGACCATAGGATGTGTTGATATACTTCCTTCTCCCACTTACTATAAATATTTTCTCTATTCACCTATTTATTGACTCATGCAAATACCTTACGAATGGAGGACGCTCCCAGGGTGACACGAGGCCGAGCATGAATCTCACGGTGTGAATTTTTCAGAGAGCGTGGAAAGGAAAATGATGTATCTTATATACCTTTTTCCTCCCACTAAGTATTTTAGACAGTTGGGTATACTCATTACTTAGGTATATTCCAGGTAATTAAATATAACCTAAGTCTAGGTGATTTCTCCAAAACTTACATCACTCAAGCATGCTCATAAAACTGGGCTAACTAAGCTCAAGTACTGGTCCGATCTCCAGGTAGTAGGTGTTCCGTAAACCGTCAACTTAAGTACCTCCAGCCTTAGACAAGATCGTGCCAGGTGAGCTTTCTTGTGAGCACAATTTTACAAGACATCGACCTATTTTAACTATTAAAATTGATCGTGCTTGGTTCTTAGCCCTAAGTGAGCATGTACTATCTTTATTATAGATTTTAACGTCTATCTCGTTTTATGACGTTAAAAATAACCTATAACATGCATCTAGCATGCTTTATATAACAATTATATAATCATCCATTCCATGCAATAATATAACAATTTATATCTATCACTCAGAGAACCCTAAACATGCATACTATACATTATAACACTTATAACATACTTGGAATGCATGAAACATGCTTAGCCTATGGTGGGATTTTAAATCTATATGACATACTTTATGCTTATACATTTTCTATTTAATTAAAACATACATTCATAATGCATAATTAATTAAACACGTTAAAGTGGATTGGTTTTGGCATTTTAAAACAAGCAATTAACTAAATTATTACATTAATAATTAAAAATAACTTGAACCGCTCCCGAGGATCACGAAGTGGGCAAACAATCCCTTAAAAAACGTTGAACCGGACCCCAAAGGCAGAAAACACACGTGAACCGCCTCTTCCATCTTCTTCTTCAGTTCAACTTGCTATCTCTTCCATTTTCGATCAATTACAACCTAAAATTGACTCTAATGACTCCATAAAAATTACCCACCTTTCTTCATTCATTAAAGCCCATACACATTAGGCTTATTACAATAATTGTATCAAATGGAAGCATAAAAAATGCCAAAACCAAAACCATCCACTTTAGTAACCACAAAATTTCATTCATGAAATAGTACCCACCATGATAAAATTAATGTAAATAAAGTGCCTAAAACTTGCTCTGATACCAATTGAAGGTGTTAATATAACACATGCGGAAGCAATTTAGATCTTAGGCACTTTTAGAACATCAATTATAGTAAATAACTAGCATGTTCATGAGTATTAAAACTTAATGAGTTTGAATACTAACATTTTGTAGTTCAAATTCCTTTTTCCCCACGAACCGGTTTCGAACCACCACTAGTGTCTTCTCCACTATCCTCCGACCTTAGAACGGGATTGTGGAATCCGGTGAGTGACTAAACTTGGGAGGGATTTTGTATATATGAAGAGAGTGTTTGTGAGGGGTTTTTCTCCAAGAAGACCTTTCATGTTGCATGATCACTCTCTTTATAGAGTTATGTTTGCATGTTCATACAAATTTGAGAATACCAAATTTTGACACTCAAAATTTCACTCAAATGTTTGGGATTATGTGGCCCATGAGAGGGTGGGGCTCCTTGTTCAAGACTTGGAGTCAGTGCTTAAGGGAACTACCTCTCTTCTATCCCTAAAAGTGGGTAGAAGAGAATTCCATCTTGCACCCCACGTCCCCAGCCATTCACCTAGTCTTACCCCTGAAATAGGAGGCCTATTGAGTTGGCAACTAGAGCCACTCTCACCCATGCAAATCTAAGGATAATTCTGAATAAACAAGAGTTCATGGTTAGCTCAGGATAAAAATCGAGATACCTAGGTTATCGAATGAAAAGAAAATCAGTCTCAACAGTAAACGACATTATAAAGTGAGAGTGGTTTTCTTCGTGGTCCGATCTTATGCTATACTCATTGCATAGGACGCTCCCACTCACATTTTTCCACATGTACAATTTAGTGATCACATTGTTTATATCATATACAAAAGTGGACCGCATTCATAGTGTCCCCAGAATAAGGTACTCAGCCTTATCCTTATACTATAGATCATTTTGACTATATACTTGAACTTGATCCACTCTTATGTCTTTACATATAGTTCAAGTAATCATACTATAGCCAAAGTGTTCTTAGTTTATTGGATTTAGATTAATGATCGTAAAGTTTACTTTATTCAATAACAATCTTTACTGAATAAACAACAATAATAACTTTATTGAAAATAGAATATGTTTTTGTTTACAAACTGTGAGTTTTAGGACATAAAACCCAAAAGTCGCTTAGAATGCATGGAACCTTGGACACAGGATTATCAGGTGCATGTCTAGTGTCGTAAATCTTAGGGGGAGTGTCTTTGAGAACGAATCAAGAACAGAACAAGAACCAAGAAAGTACCAAGAATAAGAGAAAGATCAAGGACTAGAATAAGGATCAAGATCCTAGTTCTAAGGACAAGAACCAGGTACAAATGACCAATAACCAAAAACCATAGTACTAAGGCCCTTAAAGGAAAACCAAGATTTTAGGTTTCAAGGACCAATGTCTTCAAGAAAGATCAAGATAAGAACCCCAAGTCAAGAACAAAAATTAAAGCGGGTCTAAGTACTTGCAACAAAAACAAGATCAAGAACAAGCAAGAACAAAAAATGTGGTACCCTAGCATATCAAGGACACGATTAAGAGCCTACAAGTAGGCTACTTACTGAGTCTTGTACTCATTCCTTATTCTCTATTTTTTGCCAGGTGATAAAGAGCTGGTCGAGGTCGGAAGCAGACTCTAGAGCAGGTGTCATAGACTAACCACAACCATCGTCCTCAACCCTTTTGTTTTAAAATGTTTTGCGTCTATGCCTTATTCTATCTTTTAACTATTATGTTGTATTTTAAATTACTAATGTGCGCACGCTATTTTTGTATAATGTAAATTATGTTTTAAATTTTAATGGTTTTATCAAGAAGGAAAAATTTACCCGCCTTTTAGAGCCATCGCGTCAGCTCGGTCCTTACATCATGTGTTCGCCCTAAATTTTCATCTTGTTTGCAATGGTGAGAGGTCGAGCAAAATATGCATCAACACTCTCACCTTCTTTCATCCGTAGGAATTTAAACTCTTTCCTAAGAGCTTGGAGTTCTGCTCTTTTGACTCTTGTGGAACCCTAGTACTTCTGCTTCATAGAGTCCCAATTATATTATTATTATTATTATTTGCAATATCTCTATTAAGGATCGTTTCCATAATAGTTCGATTAATGGCTTTGAACAAATAATTCTTGACCTTCAAGTCTTTCAGCTTCTGGTCAGCAATTATTTTTTGTTATGCTTCGGTAATCTCTACTCCTTCTAATGCGGTAGGGATTCTAATCTACACCAAGGACCAATATTCCTTTGAACGAAGAAAATTTTCCATAAGCATAGACCAATGATCATAATGGCCATCAAACTTAGGAATTGCTGGTTGAACGAAATTGATTTCAGCTGCCATATTTTGAATCTCTTTCCGTTCACTCTTTAAAGAAAAAAACTGCAGTTTCTTCTTCTCACAATCAGGCCTTGCGATGTGGCTCTAATACCAAATGTTGTAAACACACAAACTAAAGCTATGAAATCAATTATTTTGTCATACAAATCAACTTGGTTGACTTTTATAGCCTTGCAAACTAACAAATTTAGAAACAATAAAATTACACAACTTTAAAAATAAAAAAAACAACCACCCATAAATTAACTTAGTGGTCCTAACATTTCGAGAGAAGTGGACATCCTAAAGAAATGGTAGCCATTTCATCCCTAGAGAACATGTCTAGTATGACCATCTTTAACAGTTGGTTCCTAGTTCTTGTCATTGTCCTTAATCTTGTTCTTTGTTCTTCTTCTTTCTGTTCCCAAAGAAACTCCTCCAAATATTTACAGTAAAAGACATGAACTTGACAACCTGTCCAAGGATTCATGTCTTTCAAGCAACATAGTCTGAACCTTCGTCCAAGGCTTCTTGCATTCCAAGCGACGTAGCCTAAATCTGCATTAGGACTTCATGAGCTCCCTGTGATACAGACTGAAACCTATACCTAAAACTTCTTACGTTCCAAGTGGTGTAGTCTTAAACCTACATCAAATTTTTCTTATGTTCCAAGCAACGCAGTCTGAAACCTATGCCCAATGCTTTTTATGTTCCAAGCGACATAGTCTGAATAGCTATGCCTAAGGCTTCATACATTCCAAGCAGCCTAGTCTGAAACTTGCATCCAAGGCTTCTTACGTTCCAAGCTATGCAATTTGGAAACATATGCCCAAGGTTTCATACATTCCTAGCGGCATTGTCTGAACACCTACAGCCAAGGCTTCATGTGTTCCAAAAAACGTAATCTAAAACATGCATCAAAGACTTATTACGTTACAAACGATGTGGTCTAAGTCACGAGCATGTTGTATCATTAGAGGACCTTGGTCCTATATTCTTGCTTGGCACCCACATTTTATTGTCTTGGTGGATTTATGGCTTATGTCATACTTTTTTCTAGTTCTAATTCGTAGAGTAATTTCTTGGGACAAGCCTTCATTTCCCTTGTTAATCCCTATCAAGTATCCAAGCTCATAAGTGTTGCAGAAGGATCATGATTCTTTGTTGGGAGGTCATTATGGGTAGTCTCGTCTTTTTTCATAAGCCTTGGTTTATATCCCTAATATGTTCTAGAACCTTTAAGATCTTGTAAAATCCTTCTTAGAGTCATACTTATGTTTCTTATAACATTGAGGAATTCTGAGGGTCTTCAAAACTTCTCACCATTTTGGTCATTTACTCCATTTCTTTAGTTTAGGATCTAACATCTTCGAAACATGTTAAAATCTTAAGTCAATGTTTATGTTCTTATAAGTAGGTCGTTCATGAATCCTTAAGTCACTTAAAAAGTGTTTGGACCTTGAGATACCTTAAAAATCTACATGAGCATTTTCGTAATTTTTAACCCTAATTATTTGTTTAGTGCCTAAAAGTACTCCAATAAATTTCAAACCGGTGGCAATGAAAGAAAATGGAAGATTTGGAGATGATTAAACTATTTTTTTTATATTATTTGTGTGATTCAAGCAGCGGAATAATATTGAAAAGCTTTTAATATGTATGACCAAACACAACTTGATTTCTGAAGTTAAGAATTACAAACGATAGGTCATGGAAAAGGATATGAATTTTGAAACTTTAGACGACTAGAAAGTAGAGAATACTGTAACATAAAATAGCACCATCAAATTCGTTCATACAACAATAACTATATTTACCAAAAAACCGTAGTAATAATAGAAAATTAGATCTTTAATAAAAATACAATTATATATATATACATACATATATATATAATATTTCAGGACTCAACTCATGCAAAGTCTATGATGCTCGCATGAAATCTAGCACATTCATGTCATGAGTGCACATAGGTTGTCTGGGATACAAAGGACCAAATCGAACTTTTATTAAGGACAAATTGGTGACACCAGCATAAGCTAATCAGGTAAGTGGTCTTACTATCAATATGGTTAGAAATTGATGTTGAATGATGACACTTCCCCCTGGTTCTCCACGTAGTATGTGTTTGATATGTGTGGAGTGTTTAGAAAATGATATGATCAAGATATGTTTATGATCCGATATGACTATAATAAGTCTATATGACTATGATACGTTTACGAAATGATATGACTATGATATGTTATGTTAATAATATGATATATGTTATGGTATGATGCGTTTGACGATATATTTGAGATATGATACGTGAATAATTTATATATGTTATGATATGACATGTGAATGATATGATACATGTTATTGTACGATGCGTTTGACGAAATGATATGACTATGAGATTTTATGTGAATGATATGATATATGTTATGGTACGATGTGTTTGACGATACGACGCATATTGTGATATATTTTATGACATGATACGTTTACGATATGAAATGATATGTTGGGAGACACTTGTCTTGAAAATGACCAAGTTCTTCCAAAACTCTCCTCATCCACACTCCTTGACAAGCACAAGACGCGGCTGCCACAAATTCTGCTTCAGTAGTGGACAACGTAACTACAGGTTGTCTTTTTGAGGACCAAGACACACCTTCATCACTGAGTAAGAACACATAGCCAGAAGTGCTTTTCCTGTCACCTATATCTCCTGCATAATCACTATCAGTATATGCTATCAACTCTCCACTACCCCTTTTCCAATAAAGAATTCTCAAATCTATAGTACCTTTTAAGTATCTCAACACTCTTTTTGTAGCTTGCAAATGCAACTCTGTTGGACTTGCCATAAATCTACTCATTAGAGACACTACATACATTGAATTCGGTCTTGTTGCAGTTAGATACATAAGGCTTCCAATCAATTGTTTATGCATGGTAGCATTGATCTTGGCTCCTTTTTCATCCTTTGTCAGTCTAACCCCAGGAACAATAGGGATTTTCACACTTACTTTTTCCATCCTAAACTTATCCAATACTTCTTTTGCATACTTTCTTTAACTAGTATAAATGCCTTCAGGATTTTTTAAAATCTTTACACCGAGAAAATATTTCATTTTTCCCAAATCAGTCATTTCAAATTCAGGTTTCATAGAATTCTTAAACTTAATAAACATGCTCTCATCATTACCAGTAAAAATTAGAACGTCAACATATAGACTAACAATCAAAATTTTACCTCCATCTTCTGTTTGTATGAATAAAGTATGGTTGCAGTTGCACCTCTCAAATCCTTCTTTGAAAAAATGTGCTTCAATTCGACTGTACCATGCACGTGGGGCTTGTTTAAGGCCATATAATGTATTCTTCAATTTGTATGCCTTGTCTTCTTGACCTTTTTTTCTCATAACCTTGTGGTTGCTCAACAAAGACGGCTTCTTTTAACTCTCCATATAAGAAATCACTTTTCACGTCAAGCTAATACACGTTCCAACTATTTCAAGCTGCCAAAGCAATTGTCATTCGAATAGCATCCCACCTAGCCAAAGGTGCAAACACCTCGGTATAGTTTATACCATGTTGTTGTGCATAACCTTATGCTACCAACCTAGCCTTATACTTGTCAACTTCGCCATTTTCGTTGAGTTTGGTTTTGAAAACCCACTTTACTCAAAATCTTCTTCGTTCCTTTAGGCAAATTTGTCAACTCCCAAGTCTCATTTCGTTCGATGACTTCTATCTCCAAGTCCGTTGCAGCTCTCCATTTTGAACTTTGAACAGCTTCTTCAAAGGTAGTCGGATATGTAGTTGAGGGTAATAGAACTAAATTGTTGTGCTCAGCTTCTTTAGAAAATTCTCCCCCGCTCACATAATCTTCCATCCACAATGGTGCTCTTCTGTTCCTCACTTCGGAAGTGCTTTCTTCATATATTGAGGAATTTGATTCAGATGACTCACTAGAAGATATACTAACTTCCCCTTCTTCTTCGTCTATCGTCTCCTCTTCAGATTCTTCCTCACTTTGGTCATGATCGCCTCCTGCTGTAATACTATCTTCCCATTCAAGGGTATCAAGTCTAGCTTCTTCATTAGTTTTCCCCCAGTTCCATCATTTGTCTTATTCAAAAATCACATCTTTACTTACAACTATTTTCTTGGACACTGGATCTGTTGGTTATAAACTTGTTTTTATTATTTTATTTATGGTGTTTATTTCTCCATGAAAAAAGGTCGGAAATATTGTAAGTAGGGGAAGGAACTAGTTTGTAGGGAGTGGAATAGTAGAAGTGGAAGGAGTGGTGGAGTGGTTGCTAATTTGTAGAAGAAATAGGTAAATTTTTTAGTATATAAAGAAAATGATGTCAAGTTCTAAAGACACCACAAAAAAAGAAGAAATAATTTGTGTGTCTTCGTTTATTCTCCCCTTCTGTTGCATTTTTTTCCTTACAATTGGTATCAGAGCGTTAAGATCAAGGCCAGGTTTCAATCATGTCTCACTTAGAGATTGAGCGGTCAAGAAGGGAGAGAGATCAAAAAATGAGACAGGAATCGAGTGACAGGAGCCAAAACACCGGTGCGATAGAAGGTGATGCCTCACATGAGTTGAGTGTACGGATTCTAGAAAAGGAGGGATCTGTCACACTCAAATACCCGATGCTGACAAAATGCAACTATGCAGCTTCGACGATGAAGATGAAGGTATTTATGATGGCACAAGGTGTTTGGGAGGCAATTGAGTCACCCGAAATAGTAGATAACCGTAAAGATAAGATGGCTTTAGCAGCTATTTATCAAAGTATTGGAGAAGATACGTTGCTACAGTTGGGTGCCAAGAAAACGGCCAAGGAAGCCTAGATCATGCTGAAAAATATGAATCTAGGTGCAGAAAGAGTGAAAGAAGTTAAAATGCAGACTCTCTAGCAGGAGTTTGAAGCGTTGAGGATGGGTGATTCAGAAAGTATTGATGAGTATTCTGGAAAACTCATCATTATTGTAAACAAATTGAGAGGCCTCGGCAATACTGTGGATGATATCCAAGTAGATAAGAAACTTCTATGATCCACATCTGCAAAGTTTCTTCAAATTACCTCAATGATTGAGGAGTTCAGTCATCTCAAAACGAAATCCGTTGATGAGATTATTGGATCACTCAAGGCACATGAAGAAAGGTTGCAAGGGTTTAGAGAAAAAGATGAAACTGTTCTCCTCACTCATGCAGAATGGAAGGAACGAGAGACTGCAAAATCCTCAAAGAAAGAATGGAAGGATCAAGGCAGTTCCAGAGGAGGTAGGGGACGGGGTCGCGGAAGATGGAGAGGCCGTGGGAGAAGTGACTGGCATCGAGGAGATGAAGGAGAGTCACAAACTCAAAAGAAGAGATTTGACAAGAGTAAAATTAAATGTTTCAGGTGTCAGAAAATGGGACACTTCGCATCAGAGTGTTCCACAAATGATGAACAACTCAACCTGATAGAGATGCAAAAGGATGAGGAGTCTTCACTGCTGATGATAGAGGCGTGTGAAATTAAAACCACACATGACAAAGAGCCTAATTTTGTGATGTTGAATGAAACTATAGTGCCGCCACCAGACAATATTGGAGCTGAAAATTCCTGGTTCCTAGATACTGGAGCAAGCAACCACATGTCAGGAGAAAGGAGGGTGTTTCGTGAGCTCGACACATCTGTTGTTGGAAAGGTACGCTTCGGTGATAACTCTGTAATAGACATTTGTGGTCGAGGAATAGTGCTCTTCAAATGTAAAACGGATGAGCACTTGATCTTATCGCAAGTCTATTACATACCTAAACTCAAGAGCAATATTATAAGTTTGGGACAACTGGATGAGAGTGGAAATAAAATTGTCATAGAGAACAGTGTGATGAAGATATATGACAGAGCTAGGAGCCTGATTATTATGGTGACCAGACAATCTAACAGATTGTATGTAGTAAAGCTGAAGCTTGCGGATCAGGTGTGTTTAATGACAAATATCAGTAACAGTGGTTGGCTCTGGCACGCGAGGTATGGACACCTAAATTTTCACTCTTTAAAGCAATTAAATGACAAGATAATGGTTGAAGGGTTGCCGAGAATCACCCAGGTCAATCAATTATGTGATGGGTGTTTAATTGGAAAGCAGCATAGAACTCCTTTTCCCCGAACAACAACATATCGTGCGAAGGAGTCATTGGATCTTGTCCATGGAGATCTATGTGGACCTATTTCGCCAATGACGTATGGAGGTAACAAATATTTTATGTTACTAGTGGATGATTGTTCACGATTTATGTGGGTGTTTATGTTGAAAAACAAGAATGAAACACTGCTGGTGTTTAAAAAAATTCAAGATCAGTGTGGAGGTAGAGAAAGACAGGAAGATTATGTTAGATAAAACCTTTGTTTTTTTCCTTATTTAGATTCACACGTTTACATTTAATTTCCCTTTGACCATTTGACAAACACGTCGAATGGATTAGCGAATTCTTAGACGTCAATTTTCTAGGAAGTGGCACAGATTCAGTTGGCCACTCTCCACCCATTTTTAGGATAGGGTGTATTTAAATAGGAAATCTGTTTACAAGATTTCACATCCGGATTTTGAAGAGCAGTCAAACTTTCAGTCCTTCTCTCTCTCTTATTTTACGCATTTTATCTTTCTTCCAACAACCTCCTGTCGACAATATCCTCTCGGTGTTTTCCCTGGCCCATTATCGAAATCCAACAGATTAAGAGCTTTAGAACAGACCGTGGAGGAGAGTTTGTATCTACTGCTTTTAAAGACTATTGCGAGAAGGAAGGCATGAAGAGACTTCTTACTGCACCATTTTCACCACAGCAAAATGGTGTAGTAGAAAGGCGTAATCGAACGGTGGTAGAGATGGCCAGATGTATGTTAAAGAGCAAAGAGATGCCTGCAAAATTTTGAGGAGAGGCTATCAAAACTGCCGTGTATATTCTGAAAAGATCGCCAACAAAAGGAGTTGCAGATGGTACACCGTATCAAGCTTGGTTTAACAAGATACCAAAGGCTCATGCCAAGAATACATATTCACACCTTCCTAAATTTGCTGATAGGAGTGTGAAGACAATTATGTTGGGATACGAAGATGGAACCAAAGCTTACCGACTATTGAATCCACAAAAGAACAGAATTATGGTGAGCAGGGATGTGGTGTTCGAAGAGGAGAAAAATTGGTGTTGGGAAGAAATCACAAACGGTGATGTTGAACAAAGAGGAACTTTTACCGTTCAAAATTCAGAAAAACAGAGTAGAACAGAGGAGAGGAATATTGAAAATATCGAAAATATCGAAGTTGATCTAGACGAAAGACAAAGGGAAAATTCGTCCTCAACTTTATCAACGTCGGACAGTACCTCAAATGCATCATCGTCAAGCTCATCAACGCCGAAAAAATTCAGATTTCTAGAAGATATTTATAGAGAACTGAACGAAGCAGAGGAGGAAGCAATGGACCTTTGTTTTCTTTCTATAGAGGAGCCAACCTCTTATGAGGAAGCTGCTAAGAATGAAAACTGGAGGAATGCCATGATGTCTGAAATTCTCTCCATTGAAAAGAACAGAACGTGGGAACTCATAGGCTTGCCGAAGAATCATAAAGCAATCGGCATCAAATGGATTTTCAAATTAAAGAAAAATTCAGATGGAGATCATGAAACACCAGACGAGACTAGTGGCAAAGGGATATGCACAGCAGTTCGGTGTAGATTACAGTGAAGTATTCGCACCAGTGGCCAGGTTGGAAACAGTGAGATTAATTCTTGCCTATGCAGCCATTAATAACTGGGAAGTACATCATATGGATGTAAAGACAGCTTTTCTGAATGGCGAGTTAGAAGAGGAGGTGTATGTTGTTCAACCAGAAGGGTTCGTTGACAAAGAAAATTCAAACATGGTGTTAAAACTACGTAAAGCCTTGCATGGATTAAAACAAGCTCCGAGGGCCTGGAATTTTAAACTTGATCAATGTTTGCAGTCACTTGGTTTTGTTAGATGTCCACAGAAATATGCTATGTACAAGAAAATTAATGGAGTTGAAGTAATGATAATCGGCACATATGTGGATGACTTAATCATAGCCGGCTGAAACAAACAAGTTATAGCTGAGTTCAAGGAAGAGATGCACCAGAAATTTGAGATAAGTGATCTTGGACTTTTGAGCTATTACTTGGGTATTGAGGTACGACAAAGCAGTGAATCAATCACTTTATGTCAGGCCGGATATGCAAGAAAAATCCTAGAGAAGCTAGGAATGGGGGAGTGCAATCCTTGTTCGATTCCCATGGAACCAAGAATGAAGATGAGCAAACGTGGAAATGGAGAACCTGCGGTTTACAAAACACTTTACAGAAGTGTTATTGGAAGCTTACGCTATCTAGTTAATACCCGGCCCGACATAGCCTACTCAGTTGGTGTGATGAGTAGATACATGGAGACACCAACAACTTCACATCTCACAGCAGTAAAACAAATATTGAGGTATGTGAAAGGTACTCTAAGTTTTGGCTGCGTTTATAAGAAGCTATCGAATGTGGAGCTTGTAGGATTTAGCGACAGTGATATGGCTGGGGATATTGATGATAGGAAGAGTACAACTGAAGTGTTGTACTATTTGGGAGTAAATCCAATAACCTGGATATCACAGAAGCAAAAGGTGGTGGCTTTGTCATCATGCGAGGCTGAGTATATAGCTGCAACTGCTGGAACATGTCAAGGAGTATGGTTGGGCAGGATTTTGAGTAGCATCAGCCAACTTCCAGTAAAACCCAAGTTAATGTTGACAACAAGTCAGCTATAGCGTTGGCGAAAAATTTTGTTTACCATGATCGAAGTAAACACATTGATACCAGATTCCATTTTATTCGCCAATGTGTACAAACTGAAGCTATTGAATTGGAATATGTGAACACAGATGAACAGTTGGCGGATATTCTAACAAAGCCGTTAGCAAGACAACGGTTTCAAGAGTTAAGAGAGAAGATTGGCTTGAAGAAAATCGATTCAACATAGTTAAACAAGTTTAGAGGAGTGATTGTTGGTTATAAACTTGTTTTTATTATTTGTTTTTTTTATTATTATTTTATTTCTGGTGTTTATTTCTCCCTGAAAAAAGGTCGGAAATATTGTAAGCAGGGGAAGGAACTAGTTTGTAGGGAGTGGAATAGTAGGAGTGGAAGAAGTGGTGGAGTGGTTGCTGATTTGTAGCAGAAATAGGTAAATTTTTTAGTATATAAAGAAAATGGTGCGAAGTTCTAAAGACACCACAAAAAAAGAAGAAATAATTTGTGTGTCTTTGTTTATTCTCCCCTTCTGTTGCGTTTTTTCTTACAAATTCAAAATCGAAGCTACTCGCTGCATTAGCCCAAACAACTTATGAAGCTGATTTTCAAAAACTTCTTCAAGAGGCCGCATTAGTCGGTTCGACGTCTTCTCCTTCTATTGTAGAAGAAGAAGATGAAGACACGATTTATGATCTCAATGATCCATTTTTAGATTCTCAACCACCTTTGTAGATATCATCATCTCAACGACTATGTTAAACTAATTGTAAAAAAAAAAAAAAAAAATTCCTTGAGTAGAATATGTTCCCTGACATATTCCTACTTTACTTCTTCAACTTCCCATCTTTTGAAATTTTATATTTTGGTTTTTTCTATTATTGATGTATCTTTTCCTATTTTCATCATATCTTCAACAGGTGTGATTGGTGAAGTATTGTCTTAAGAAGAGACCGTCACAGTAAGTCGGTTCTCCAAAACTTCTATATTTTTTGTTTTGTGTTTTGTCAAGTTTCACCAACGTAAACCGTATTTGAATTTTTAAGAATAAGAATTACGAAGGATTGACCATGAAAAAGGAAGTGAATTTTGAAAGGTCAGAAGTCAAGAAAGTATTGATTGTAACTTAAAATAACTCGATCAAAGTCTTTCCTAAAACACTAACAATAGAAAATGAGATCTTTAATAAAAGTAAGAAGCATTGGACGTACGTTTTTAGACTATGCCGCTTGGAACGCATGAAGCCTTGGGCATAGGTTTTCAGACCGTATCAAAGGACAAGCTCTAAGATGCGGGTTCAGACTACGTCTCTTGGAACGCATGAAACCTTTGACATAGGTTAAGACTGTGTCACTTGGACACAGGTTGTCAGGTTCATAATTTAGTACCGCAAATTCTAGGGGGAGTGTCTTGGAGAACGAATAAGGAACATAACAAGAATCTAGAAAGTATCAAGAACAAGGCAACGATCAAGGACTAGAACATAGATCAAGATCCAATTTCTAAGGATAAGAACCAAGAACCAAGCACCAAAGTACCAAGGCCCTTAGAGGATAACAAACGATTTAGAACCCAAGGTCCGAGGTCCTCAGGATTGATCATGATAAGAACCCCAAGTCAATAACAGAATTAGAGGGCCTAAGTACTTACCACAAGAACAAGAACAAGAAAAAAAAGAGTGTGTGGCAAGAACAAGAATAAGAAAAGAAAGAGTGTGGTGTCGTCGCATATCAAGGACACGATTAAGAGCTTACAAGTAGGCTACTTACTGAGTCTTGTACTCATTCCTTAATCTCTATTTTTTTTTCAGGTAATAAGAAGCTGGTCGAGGTTGGGAGTGGACTCTGGAGCAGGTGTCATAGACAAGCCTCAATCTTCGTCCTCAACCCTTATCTCTTTTAAAACGTTTTGTGTCCATTCCTTATTTTGTGTTCTAACTCTTGTATTGTGTTGTGTTTTAAATACTTTTGTATGAACTTTATTTTGATATAATATAAATATAATGTATGTTATGTTTTAAATTCCATTTGTCTTATTTCGTGAAATATTTACCCATCTTTTTGGAGTCATCGAGTCAGACAGGTTCTTACAATAGGCATATTTCCTTAATATGTATGCATGAACGATTAAAATATAATTATGGTTTAGGTTATCGAATGGAATATCTCCCTAACCGCATGCGTGAATGAAACAAGTTAAGCTTATGTTGTTAGAGCTAGAGAGGTATTCACATTAATCGAAGACTAATAATTTGTTTGTACTTCTCCTTGAAAAAATTCAACATAACAATATCTCAAACTTTCAACTTTCTTCCATGTGTAACCCAAAACAAAAGTGAGAACTTAGAAAGCTGGAAAGTTCAGACATTATTTATTCAAAGTATAATTTGTAAAAGTGCAATGCATTCCATTGCATCTTATGAAAATAAAGGCGGAAAATGAAAGAAAAATATATGAAATCAACAATAGCAATGACATACATGATGATTCCCAACATGCTTACAAAATCCTCATTTCTGACATCCAGAAATGTAGTGAGTCCAAGGCAATGGAATCCAGAGGAAAAGGAGAAGAGTGAAGTTAAGGAGAAAGAATCTTGTCTTGCTTTATCGAGTGAGTGTTTGAATCAATAGGTTCAGAAGTAGTTCAGTAGTTCAACAGTCTATCTCATTCAAGACATTTGCCATCGGCTTGATCGTCTACTCCAGGCTTGCAAGCTCCCAAACTAGGATGGTTGTTACAACACAATTGAGCCTCTGCATTCAAACTCCGTGTAACTCTACTCGTTAATTTTCAATAAGAAAAAAATAACACTAAAAAATTATTTAATAAGAAAAGTTAGACTTGAATATAAAACGAAGAAGGTAATGAAGAAGCCGGTGAAAATTGCTCCTCCGTTTGTCATTTCTCTTGATTGCGTTGTAAAAAATTGTTGAAATGTGTGATGCAGGTGAATAGGAAGAGGGTGGGTTTTTATTGTAAAATTTTGAGGACAAACTTTATGACAAACCCTATTAGTGACACAGTCTCGATCAAACTTTGAAAGGAAAATATGTAAATTATTTTTAAACCGATTTTAAGATTAATTTTTTACCACATAAATTTATTTATTAATAACCACCTACATTTCACCACATCAATATTATATAATATGCATTGTAATTTATCGTTGTTTTTTTTTTAAATTTTATTATTATTATTATTATTATGTCCAAAAGCAGCATATACCTTACCATTTATCACGAGAAACAATATATTAATAAGAAATTTGACAATTCAAAATATTTCATATGTAGGTTGTGTATTAGTATATAGACCACATTAAAATTAGAAAATGAAAACACATGCAAGTCTCCTCGTATGTTCACGGTCTTCTTCGTTGATCACAGTCAACATTGACAATAATTAATGGGCAGCTTTCTTGAAGCAAAGCATGAACTGCAATATAGTGTGATTTGGAACAAATAAAAATACAATAAATGTTTTTACTTTTTAAAACATGGAGAATTTGAGATAATTAGTCTATTACCTAAACCATACTTACATAGTTATGTGGTATGTCATCCTCGGATGAGTTTAAGGAGAGGGGATTCCTTAGGTTGTCCACTTCCTTTTCCACACATAACTCTATTCCTACACCTAAAGAACTCCCTTGATAGTCCTGTTAGGTCAATTGGTCAGTAAATGTCATGAACCTAGGAAAATCTATGTCTATGAATGTCATACCCCAAATAAGTTAAGGCGCCCACAAGAATTAAGGGATCTAAAGGAAAAAGCTAAAGGACCTAAGGAGAGTTTAAGGGATCTAAGAAAGTTATTTGAAAAGAAAAAGTTATGATAGGGTAAGAAAATGGAAAAGAATTTGATGCATTATTCTCGTGATGTTTCAAATTTTGATCCTTTTCCATAGCCTATTCTCTGTCATTCTTATTGTTGAAATCACGATGTGTTTGGCCGTACATACTTAAATAATTGTCAATATTATTTTTATCGTTGTTACATCATATACCTCCAAAAAAAAAAAAAACTTTCATACTCGAAAGTGCTTTAATCTCCAGATAACTCGAGTTCTCATTCTAAGAGTTCTTTGTTACGTCTTGAAGCACAACTAAGAAAAAATTGTTAACAAGGTTTCCCTAATTCATATGAGTCAAACATTTCTTTGCATGCATAAATATTTCATAAGAAACTTGTCACTTGGTATTCATAAAAACCTTGATTTCTTATAAAGTGTCTTGAGGGGTAGTTAAGTATTTTTCCTCTTGATTACTCGAAAGGTGTACTAATTCTCTAAGATCTTTCATACTTACCCTTAATATTTATATTATAAATGAGTGCCATATAGATTTACGCACTCTTTTGAGTCTTTTAAAGTCTTGAAAAAAATCGTAGAATTCTCATAGGGATATTTTGGACATTTACTACCCCAAATTTTGATTTAAATTCTCAACATATTCCCGATGACCTTGTAAGTTTGTATAATCCTTTTGAACCATGATACAAGGCTCCTCATCAATTTTCATGCCATTTAGGTGCCACTTTGGTCATAAGCGTACATAATTACAAGGGCATTTTAGCCATTATACACCTGCCCTTGGTTAAGCCCCTCCATTGTAATCTAATGGTCACCAAATTTCATACCTAGCCTTATCATATCGTATTCTAGATGTTTAGAACTAAGTCAACAATAACAATATATGCAATCAATGACCATTTTTTTTCTTATCTTATGCATGACATACCTGACCGTGACGGGGCGTCGACAGTGGGATTGTGTGATAAGAATCACGGTGTTTCAAATGAACCTATTACCAATTCAAAAAATGCCATGAAAATTCAAAAAATATGTCAACAACAGAATAATGAACCTACGCGCGAAAGCTCAATTAATTTCAAAGCTCTTGCATTAGCCACTCAAGTACATCAACATTTGTTAGAAAGAATTTTTTTTAATTTCAAAAATTATGTAAAAGTCAAATAGTCAATTTGACTTATTCTTTCGTGGAGATTAAACGGGATCGGGAATCAATCTCGTCCACAAACATCTTTTTTCGGGAGACTATAAATACCCATAATATGTTATGTAAAATTCAGATTCATGGATGAATGTAATTCAGTTCTCAAATTGAGACGTTTCCCTTAGAAATCCGAGCATCATATTTTCCATTTCTATGTTTCAAGCAATTCTTGTGGTAGAATTGCACCCGAGCCATTCAACCAAGTCTTGATCAAGTTAGATTGTGAAGTGACTCAATTTAGAACAAGGTTCCAAATCTTGTTTCTACATCTTCGATCGTAAGAGGTAATCTAATTCTAGCTTTATCTCTTGGTTGATCCAAATTTCGTATAAGGAGGTGTTGATTACTTTGATTCAAGGGTTCTTGCTAAAACAAAAGCTTGGATCGTTGGGCTGAGGATTAGGGTTGCCTTATCAATTTGGTATCAGAGCCTAGGTTTACATCTTTGTGGCCGACTCTAGAATTAATTTTATCTTTTATTTCTGCTATTGTTTATCTTTTCTTTAAATCTGTCTGTCCATTTATTTTCTTGCTGTCATTTCCGCCATTATTCATCAACTTTTCACTTTGTTCTCAATTTCTTCCTAAAGATCACGTTTAGATCTTGAAAAGAAAAAATCTTATCATTTTTGTTCTTACGATTGTGACTATAAACGATATTTATCATTTTTTTAGATCATTTGCATGTTTATTTGAAGATCAAATAAAGTTCGATTCACATTTTTTTCTTAATACATCTAAATCTAGAACCGTTGTGTTTGATATTTTTTTTTCCTTTCATAATCTATGCTTGAAGATAACTTCTAAATTTCCCGAATTCTGTAAAAAGAGAGTTGGATGGTTCTTAAAATCTTCGCGTCGTTTCTTTTTTGAATTTTTTATTTTATTTTTCAGTGTGCAATTCTATCCCAAAATATCTGTGTCTCTTATTTGTTTGTTCACTTCTTGTTTTATTTTGTTGTTATTTCATAATTAACTGTCACTTTCCCAAATAGCCTACTTTTGTGTGTATAAACATGAGTGTCCCTAAGTTTAAAATCAGTGAGTTGAGTGTCTGAAGTCCTAAACATATTTCACTACTGTTTGTACAATCATGAACCAAGACGAGGAAAATGGAAGGGAGATCAATGATCTAGTTGAAGAAGTCCAGAAGAATGAGGAGGAACTGGAAGATGGGATTCATTTGGCATTTATAACAAGATGACTTGTTAAAACTCAAGTTACGAAGAATGATGTTGATGATCAAAGAGACAACCTGTTCCACACGCGGTGTTTCGTCAAGGGGACTGCTTGTAGTCTTGTCATTGATGGTGGAAGTTGCACCAATGTTGTAAGTACCATGTTGATCAAAAGGTTATAAATTCCAACCCAAAATCATCCTAAATCTTCTCCAATGGCTCAATGATAGTGGAACAATGAAGGTAGTTTCCCAAGCTTAATATCTTGTACTTTGGGAAAATATAAAGATGAAGTTTTTTGTGATGTATTATTACCAATGCAAGCTGGAGATATATTGCTTGGCCGACCATGGCAATTTGACAGGAGGGTTATGTATGATGGCTATTTAAATAGGTATTCTTTTGTAAAAGATGGTAGAAAAACCACTCTTGTACCTTTGAGTTCTGCAAATGTATTTGCTGATCAATTAAAATTGGAAGAAAGAAAGAAAGAGTTTGAGGAAAAAGAGTTAAAAGAAAAACAAGAGTTTAAGTGAAAAAATAGAGAAAAATCAAAGAGAAAAAAAGAAGAATGAAAAAAGAGATGAAATTGAAGAAAAAAGGAAGAGAGAGAGTTATTTGGCTGCAGTTGGAGAGGTGAGAAGGTTTTCACAAAAATCGATCTTTGTACTTATGTACAATGGAGGATTTTTGGTCTCTAACTCTAACATCTTGGCTTTGCCTAGTGTTTTTCAGCCTCTTTTACAGGAATTTGAAGACATGTTTCAATCTCTTTTACAAAAATCGATCTTCATTCCAAGGACTGCCATTCCTTATAAGCCAGCTTATCGAGTCAATCCAACCGAGATAAAAGAAATTCAAAGGCAAGTGGAGGAGCTCATGGAGAAGGGCTATGTACGAGAAAGTTTGAGTCCATGTTCTATACGACACTTATTGGTGCCAAAGAAAGATGAAACTTGGCGCATATGCATGGATAATAGAGTGATCAACAAAATCACGGTAAAGTATCGACATCCTATTCCTAGGTTAGACGATATACTTGATTTATTGCATGATTCGTGTCTATTTATAAAAATTATTTTGAAATCTGGATATCATCAAAATAGAATGCACGTAGGAGATGAATGGAAAACAACTTTCAATATTAAGTTTGGATTGTATAAATGGCTTGTTATGCCTTTTAGATTAACTAATACTCCTACTACACCTATGCGCTTGATATATAATGTTTTGGGAAAATATATGAGAAAACATGTTGTTGGTTATATTGATGATATTATAATGTATTTGAAGATTTTGCTTGAGCATGTGGAGAATGTTAAATTAGTTTTGATTACACATAGAAAAGAGAAATTTAATTTTAATAAGGGTAGTTTTTGCATGGAAAAAGTTCACTCTATTGGCTTCATAGTTGATAAAAGTAGAGTAGCTTTAGATAGAGACAAAGTTAAATTCATTATGGATTTGCCAACACCAAAAAGTACACGTAAATTTCGGAGTTTTCATGAGGTAGCTAACCTCTATAAGAGATTTATAAATGATTTTAGAACCATAACTGAACTATTGAATGACTTAGTGAAAAAGAATTATTTGCTTTAGTTCATATATTGCATGTGTGGCAACACTACTTATGGCCTAGAGAATTTGTGATCCATTTTGATCATGAAAGCTTGAAGTATGTGAAGGGTCAAAGCAAACTGAATCGTAAACATGCAAAGTGAGTGGAATTTATTGGAACATTTTTGTATGTCATCAAATATAAGCAAGGTAATGATAATATGGTAGCTGATGTGTTATCTAAAAGGTACGATCTCTTTACTTCTCTTAGTGCAAAAATTCTTGGACTTGAGCATATTACCGAACTATATAGAGATGTCCAAGATTTCAGAACTATTTATGCATCTTGTCTTGCAAAAAAGGCTATGGATGATTATTATTTATTTCATACATTTTTTATGCTTTGTATTCCTAAATGCTCTATAAAAGATTTGCTTTTGAGAGAAGCACATGGTGGTGCCTCAATGGGACATCTCAGGATTAATACTGCTTATAAGATGTTGCATATACACTTCTTTTGGCCGAAAATAAAGCATGATGTCCATAAGTTTTGTAGCAAATGTTTTAAACGCAAAGAAACTAAATCTAGATCACAACCAAACGAATTTTATACTCCTTTGAATGTACCTAACAAACCTTGGACTAATATATCTATAAAATTTGTTCTTGGTTTACTGCACACTAAAAGGGGTAAAGATTATATTTTTGTTGTGGTAGATATATTTATTGAATGAGTCAAAATGGATGATGCAAAGCACAACAAAAAACAATTGCTGACCAGAAGCTGAAAGACTTGAAGGTCAAGAATTATTTGTTCCAAGTCATTGATCGAATTATTATGGAAATGATCCTTAATAGAGTCACTCCAAAAAAAAAAAAAAAAAATTTTGGGACTCTATGAAGCAGAAGTACTAGGGTTCCACAAGAGTCAAAAGAGCTCAACCCCAAGCTCTTAGGAAAGAGTTTGAAGTCCTACAGATGAAAGAAGGTGAGAGTGTTGATGCATATCTTGCTCGAACTCTCACCATTGCAAACAAGATGAAAATTTATGGCGAACACATAAAACAAGTGGTGATTATTGAAAAAAATCTTGAGATCAGTGACTTCAAGATTTGACTATGTTATATGTTCGATTGAAGAGTCTAATAACTTAGACACTTTAACAATCGATGAATTGCAAAGCAGCTTGCTGGTACATGAGCAAAGATTGAATGGACGTGTAGGTGATGAACAAGCACTAAAGGTGACATACGATAATAGATTCTGTGGAAGAGGAGTTGATCGAGCTCGTGAAGTTTTTAGAGGAAGAGGTAGAGGAAGAGGAAGAAGTAGACATGCATACAACAAAACTACAGTTGAGTGTTATAAGTGTCATCAGTTAGGACACTTTAGATATGAGTGTCCTCAATGGGAAAAGGAAGCAAGTTATGCAGAGACTGAGGATGAAGAAGAAATCTTGTTGATGTCATATGCGAAACTCAACCAATCAAGGAGGGAAGATGTTTGGTTCCTTGATTTGGGGTGTAGAAATCATATGTGTGCAAACAAGGAATGGTTCTCAGATTTTGACGAGGAATTCCGACAATATGTGAAGCTTGGAAATAATTTCAAGATGGCAGTGTTGGGAAAAGGTAACATTAGGTTGCAAGTTGCTGGATTCACTCAGGTATTCACTGATGTTTTCTATATACCTGAGTTGAAAAACAATCTCTCAAGTCTTGGACAATTGCAAGAAAGAGGTGTATCTATTTTGATACAACATGGAGAATGCAAAATCTATCATCCCAAGAAGGGGCTTACTGTGCAAATAGTAATGTCTGCAAATAGGATGTTCATATTACTTGCAAGAATCATGCCACAAGTCGCCACTTGCTTCCAATCAATTATAGAAGACAACACTCATCTTTGGCACCGCAGATATGGTCACCTAGGCTTCAAAGGTTTGAGAACATTGCAACATACCAAAATGGTGAGAGGGTTACCCCAATTGAAAGCATCGTCTAAAATATGCACTGATTGCATGGTGGGAAAGCAACATAGGGATGCATTTCCAAAGAGAAGTTTATGGAGAGCAACACAAAGGTTGCAACTGGTACATGCAGACATCTGTGGACCCATCAAACCTCCTTCCAACAATAAGAAGAGGTATTTTAAAAGTTTTATTGATGATTACAGCCGCAAGGTGTGGATATATTTTCTTGCTGAAAAGTCTGAAGCCTTTACTATCTTCAAGAATTTCAAAAATCTTGTTGAGAAATAGACTGGAGATTTTATTCGTTGTCTACGCACAAACAGGGGTGGAGAGTTCACCTCTCACGAGTTCAACAACTTTTGTAAAACTAATGGTATCAGTAGACAACTTACTGCACCCTACACTCCTCAATGAAATGGTGCAGCTGAGCGCAAGAACATAACAATTATGAACATTGTTAGAAGTATATTATCAGAGAAGCAAGTTTTAGAGAATTTCTGGCCAGAAGCAGAAAACTGGACAATGCACGTGGTCAACAGAAGTCCTATAGTGGTAGTGAAAAATATGATTCCTGAGGAGGCTTTGAGTGGCGTAAAACCTAATGTTGACTTTCGAGGTTTTGGACGCATTGGGCATGTTCATGTATCAGACGGTAAGAGAAAGAAGTTAGATGACAAAAGTTTTCAGTGTGTGCTACTAGGGATGAGTGAAAAGTCTAAAGCATATAGACTCTATGATCCATTGTCCAAGAAGATAGTTGTAAGCAGAGATGTGATTTTTGAATAAGACAAATGATGGAATTGGGGGAAAACTAATGAAGAAGCTAGACTTGATACCCTCGAATGGAAAGATAGTATTACAGAAGGAGGTGATCATGACCAAAGTGAGGAAGAATCTAAAGAGGAGACGATAGCAGAAGAAGAAGGGGAAGTTAGAATATCTTCCATCCAGCGAGTCATCTGAATCAAATTCCTCAATATATGAAGAAAGCACTCCCGAAGTGAGGAATAGAAGAGCACCATTGTGGATGAAAGATTATGTGAGCGGGGTAGAATTTTCTGAAGAAGCTGAGCACAACAATTTAGTTCTATTACCCCCAACTACATATCCGACTACCTTTGAAGAAGCTGTTCAAAGTTCAAAATGGAGAGCTGCAATGGACTTGGAGATAGAAGTCATCAAATGAAGAAGATTGGAGGAAGGTGGGTTTTCAAAACCAAACTCAACGAAAATGGCGAAGTTGACAAGTATAAGGCTAGGTTGGTAGCAAAAGGTTATGCACAACAACATGGTATAGACTATACCCGGTGTTTCCACCTTTGGCTAGGTGGGATACTATTCGAATGACAATTGCTTTGGCAGCTCGAAATAGTCGGAACGTGTATCAGCTTGACGTGAAAAGTGCTTTCTTATATGGAGAGTTAAAAGAAGCTGTCTTTGGTGAGCAACCACAAGGTTATGAGAAAAAAGGTCAAGAAGACAAGGCATAAAAATTGAAGGCATTATATGGCCTCAAACAAGCCCCACGTGCATGGTACAGTCGAATTGAAGCACAATTTTTCAAAGAAGGATTTGAGAGGTGCAACTGCGACAAAATCCTGAAGGCATTTATATTAGTTAAAGAAAGTATGCAAAAGGAGTTTTAAAGAAGTGTAGGATGGAAAAAAGTAAATGTGAAAAACCCTATTGTTCCTGGGGTTAGACTGACAAAGGATGAAAAAGGAGCCAGATCAATGCTACCATGTATAAACAATTGATTGGAAGCCTTATGTATCTAACTGCAACAACGCCGAATTTAATGTATGTAGTGTCTCTAATGAGCATATTTATGGCAAGTCCAACAGAGTTGCATTTGCAAGCTACAAAAAGAGTGTTGAGATACTTAAAAGGTACTATAGATTTGGGAATCATTTACCGGAAAAGGGGTAATGGAGAGTTGATAGCATATATTGACAGTGATTATGCAGGAGATATAGGTGACAGGAAAAGCACTTCTAGGCTGTGTTCTTACTCAGTGATGAAGGTGTGTCTTGGTCCTCAAAAAGACAACTTGTAGTTACGTTGTCCACTACTGAAGCAGAATTTGTGGCAGCCGCGTCTTGTGCTTGTCAAGGGGTGTGGATGAGGAGAGTTTTGGAAAAACTTGGTCATTTTCAAGACAAGTGGATCACTATGTTATGTGATAACAGTTCCACTATTAAGCTATCCAAGAATCCAATCAGGCATGGATGTAGCAAACACATTGATGTGAGGTTTCATTTCTTGCGTGATTTGACCAAAGATGGAGTTATTGAGCTGAAGCATTGTGTCACACAAGAACAAGGTGCAAATATTATGACAAAACCACTGAAGCTGAATGCATTCATAAAACTACGTGAGTCAATGGGTATGTGTGGAGTACCACGAGTAAATTGAAAGCATCCCTGCAATCAGTTTAGGGGAGAAATTGTTAAAGATGATCATACTAGACCTGTTCTCTAGGGATGAAATGGCTACATTTTCTTTAGGATGTCCAGCTCTCTCGGAATGTTAGAACCACTATGTTAATTAGTGGGTGGTTGCTTTTTTTATTTTCAGAGTTGGCTAATTTTATCCTTTCTAAATTGGTGAGTGTGCAAGGCTATAAAAGGTAACCAAGTTGATTCGTACGACAAAGTAATTGACTTTAGAGCTTTAGTTGGTGTGATTACAACACCAAGCAGAAAAATGAAGGATATGGATCAAGATCCAAGATCGAGAGACTATCGATAAAATGCTTTTTTCTCGATCCTTTTCTCACGTTTTCTTGGAAGAAATCAATGGTGCATTGATATTGCATTGATGACTTTGCCTTTGGTTTCTTCTACTTTTTTCTTGTTCAGTTTCTGATTCTGCTTCTTCTTTCTTTTGAATAATTTTGTTTTTGCCTGCCTTTTTTATCAGGTGGTTTCAACATGAAACTTATAGCATAGTAATGCAATATGGAGTGGACTCTACTCTGTATGTTGTTATTTTACTTATTTATAATAGAGGCATCTCTTGCCGGCTTCTTTTTTCTCCCTTGGTTGTATCTCTATCCTTGCGATTTACAAAGGTTTGTTTCTCGTCGACCAAAAACACACAGTTTTTGAAAAGAATATCTCTTTGAAACCGCGTTCTTATTTTCGGTCAACTTTTGACAAGGAAGGCGACCCGTAAGAATTGTTTGCAATTGAAATATTACTTCTTAGAAACTTGACTTGAAGACACTTTGCCATTCTACCGTTGGGATTCATTATAAGAGATTATTTATATTTGTATCAATCTATCTTAATCCTATCAATTTCTATCCATAACCTAACCATATCGTTTTATCAATCTCTCAGGACCATATCGTTTCCTATACATAACCTAACCCTATCATTTTATCAATTTATCGTAACCATATCGTTTTCTATACATAATCTAACCGTATCATTATATTAAACATATCTTAACTAGGATGACAGAGCTCATGTAAATTGTAAGGGCTCAAGTCATTAAGCGTAGGAATGGTATCAGAGCCTCTCAATTTTCGTGGGGGAAGAGGAGTTACTCGATCTTTAAGAACGGCGTTGCAGAAACCAGGAAGATGATAAGAAAATTCAGATGAATTTGGAGTATGTGATAGCTGAGCGTATAGCCCTTGTGTTCCAGGTGGTAAGACGCGGGAAGCGCAGTAAGTCCGTTGGCAAGCTTGGGTGCTTAGTCATATGAAAAATTATGAAGAAAATCTTATCTACAACCTGACACCTTCATCAGAGACAAAACAAAGATTGACAACTTGTTAGCCACACAGTGAAGGCTACATGTGAATTAGTAGTGTTTGTAAATTATTAGTTTACTTTATATCTTTTCTTACTTTTAGGAAAACAGATCTTGCAGGGGTCCTGTCCTGCTAGATTTGATCTTATCTCTTAGTTGGCGTTTTTCAAATTTACGTTCAAAATCGAAGTCTATAAAAGGACTTCATCAATGTAAGGAGAGCATCGATCGGCCGATAGCTCTCTCTTGAATATCAATTGAAGATCGAAGATCAACTCCAAAATTGGACTATTCCAAAGGTAGATCCTAAAACTATCTACCAAGTTTCAACATTCAATTTTGCTCAAAGATCATGCATCAAATTCTCAGTGAAAAATATCCCAATTCACAGCAATAGGGAGTCTCTGAATCTTTTTTCAAAATCCCTTATACTCCAACACCGTGAAGAGTTTAATTATCTTCACGTCGGTCTTGTCCAAGTCGTTGTAAAACCATTGTTCAGATTTTGGTTAGATATCCCGGTCCTTATCTCCTTCCGAGATAAGAGATATGCAGATTTCTCAAATTCTTTATTAGGGATGGTTCAATCCAATCTAGAGAATGGACCAGTCTATTTCAATTGTTATCCAAATTTTACTTTGTCGCTCCACGACCCGCACATATTATCAGCCCTCATGCTGGATTTCCAATCAAAAAATTTGAACATCAAGGCTGAAACTCATTCTTCAGTCGTCATATTCAGGGTTTATTACAAACTCATGAATACAAATATTTCTCCAAGAGCATTAAGATCCTCACCAAAAGGATCAACCATGCTCATAGAAGCAAATATTGGAATGTCTTCTGTGACTATTCCAAAAACCCTTTCTTGGGATCAAATAACCAGAAATACACTCTGGAAAATAGAAGATGCTAATCTTCCAAGGAAAAAGGAATCTCAAAACCTAGTACAAATCATCGAGCATGACGATGGAAGCGTTGAGATAAAATTTAGCGAGGAACCTTCGTCAGAATCAAAAGTAAAAGAATTCTTGAGTTCTAGACCAAGTACGTCGGGAATTTCAAGATCAATGTATGACCCCTTCAAGGTAAAGGAGGTCAGTTATGATCAAAAGAGGGCATCAATCCACTATGTGGATGACTTAAGATCTCCAACCCATACAGATATAGATACTCAATCCGTCTACGAAAGTCAGCTAAATGTCATTACAGCTGATTTCCAGATAGACAAAGAATTTTTAAAGGCAGATTTTATGTCAGCTGCCAACTCTTCAAAGAGAAAAGCTTTCTTCCAAACCTACAAAGAAACTGAGTGATGCGAGTTAAGAGCTCAGTGGTATCCTCACATGGAAACCGTAGAAGAAAACATACCATTCTTCGAATGGTTTTAAAAAAATATTTTACAAATATGCACTTTGACTCAAAGAAGCTGGAAGACTACCAGAAGAGGTGAAGTATATTCAAAACATCCTCCGTTAGAAGAAGTCGAATTCGACAAATACTATGGAGAAAAGGTCAAAGCTAGTCCCTTCAAAACTATCCCAGAAGGGCTAGAAAAGGGTAATCCGACCCTAAAGGATATCAAGAATATTCAGCATCAAAATAATTATTCAAACAAGATTTTATCTACGATCTCCACTCAGCTTGAGAGTATCGAAGGAAAAATCTTGAAGAATTCTGGTACTCTACAAGAACAAGCGGGCAGTTTGGTATCGAAAGTCGATGAGTCAATCCCAATACTCAGACCGGTAAACCTCGACATATTTACAAAGAGAATTTCAAAAGAAGAGGCCATTATGGCCAAAATAGAAGAAAAGTTGGATAGAATCCTAAATCCTGGAATAACACATCAGGATTCATCTGTCAATGTCGTAAACAATGACGACGAAATCCAGGAATTCGAAGATGAGATTTTGGGCGAGGTTGAAGAACCTCTCTAGAATCGAATCGAAAGAATCTCCAGGAAAAGTCAAAATAATACCAGTAATCAGAAAAACTGGTATCCTCAACCGTCTTTTCCGGATATTCAATTCGAAAAAAAGACTCTACAAACTCAAGCCCACTACGATGGCACGGCAATCTATGAATGGAATATCGATGGATTGTCTGACTATCTGATAATGAATGTTGTCAATGAGATGATGATGACCGCATGTGCGTATAAATTACAGGGCCATAAATCTGACCATCAGATAGCTCAAGTTTTAGTAATCGGATTTACCGGGCAACTCAAAGACTGGTGGGACAAATATCTCGACGAAACAACTCGCCAACAGATATTAAACCACTATGTCGTTAGGCCAACTACTCAAGTCATCAAAGAAGAAGGTCCATCAACTAGGACTGAAATACAACATGAAAGGGTAGAGGATGCTGTCAGCACCCTCATTTATACCCTCATAGAATTCTTCGTCGGCGACCCTTTGAAATACCAGGAGAGATTCGCCGAGATACTCATGAACCTGAAATGCCCTACCTTGGTGATTTCAGGTGATACAAAGACATGTACTTCAGCAAAGTTCTTATTAGAACAGATAGTTCGTTGGAATTCTGGAAAGAGAATTTTGTCAATGGACTACCAAAACACTTCTCAAGGAGGATCAAAGACGGTCTGAAGACGAAGTATAATGGAACAATTCCATGGCAGACTTTGTCATATGGATCAATAGCATCCTTTATCATAGATGAAGGACTCAGACTTTGTAATGAGTCAAAGATTCAAAACAAGCTCAATTCTTCAATATCTAACAGAAAAGAGCTTGGAAGATTTTTTGACCAATATGGATGCAAGGGGATAGAAGCTCCCTCAACCTCTAGAAGAAAGAAGGTTAAGACGCATCCAAAATCTTATAATTCTATAGGTCCAGAGAAAAGTATCGGAATAAACCCGTGCAATCTCAAAAGCCAACGTATTCAAGAAGGAAGTATATTCCTACGAAAACCCATAGAGGAAAGAAAAAGCAAACTTACTTCAAATGTCGTGAAGAAGGACACTATGCTAACAAGTGTCCGATCAGAGGAAAGATCAATGAGTTGGATATAGATCAAGAGCTGAAAAATCAGCTATTACGACTGACCCTAACCGACTCAGAGCAATCAAGCGAGGGAGAAATCCTCGAACTCCAAGAAGAATCCGATTCATATTCTAGCACAGAATACGAATCAGAACAAGAGGGAAAAAGAACATGCGAAGGATGCATAAATGTCCTTACAAAGGATCAAGAAATTCTACTAGAAGTAGTAGAAAAAGTTCAAGATCCAGAAATTCAACAGAAACTTACTCAACGACTTAGAGATGCCATGACAATCTCTAAACCACTTGAAAGGGAAGAAAGAAATCCGTACAGACTCCAATCAGTTCTCCAAAGATTTGAAAAACCAAGAGAACTCACTACTCAAGATCTACAAAGAGAGATTAATAGTCTCAAACAAGAAGTACAGGTGATAAGATCTAAAACTAGGTCAGAATCTTATATGCTTCGTCAAGAAATTCTCAATCTTCAGGAAAGGTTGCCCGAACAAAGGGAAACGGCGCAACCGAACCTGGATGAAGAAGATTTTCAAAGTTCCTTCGTTGGAGCCATCACCACTTCTCAATATAAAAAATGGTACGCTCTCGTTACCTTAAAAATTTATGATTTCAAAATCACACTAAAGGCTCTCATAGATACTGGAGCCGATCAAAATTGCATTCAAGAAGGCCTAATACCTACAAAGTATTTTGAAAAAACTACTGAGGGCCTTAGAGGTGCTAACAACAACAAACTCAAAATTAATTACAAACTATCAAAAGTTCATGTTTGCAATGAAGGAATTTGTTTCGTAAATTCCTTCCTTTTAGTAAAGGACTTAGGACAAGAGTTAATCCTAGGTACTCCTCTCATTACTCAATTATATCCTTTTAAAATAACTGAAAAAGGATTAGAGTCTAAGGCTTTAGGAAAGAAGATAAAATTTAATTTCCTTTCGCCCATAAGGATTAGTGAAATAAATAACATTCAAAAGAATACAATTATTCAATCTATAAATGTACTAGATTATAAGGAAAAACAAATTTCCTTTTTAAAGGAAGAAATTTCATTCAAAAGAATAGAAGAACAGATTCAAAATAAGAAAGTCTAGTAAAAAATCAAGACTTTACAAACTCATATAGAAAGGGAGATTTGTTCAACTATCCCTAATGCCTTTTGGAATAGGAAGCAGCACATAGTTGATCTTCCTTATGTCAAAAACATCGAGGAGAAAAATATTCCTACGAAAGCCCGACCTATTCAAATGAATAGAGAATTACTATCATTCTGCAAAGTAGAAATCAATGATCTTTTGCAGAAGGGTCTTATTAGACCGTCAAAGAGCCCTTGGTCATGTGCGGCTTTTTACGTCAACAACCAGGCATAGAAGGAACGAGGAGTCCCACGACTGGTAATAAACTACAAACCCTTAAAGGTTTTGGAATGGATTAGATACCCAATTCCAAATAAATCAGATTTAATGCAAAGAATTTCAAATGCAAAAGTATTTTCAAAATTTGATATGAAATCAGGATTTTGGCAAGTCCAGATTTCAGAAAAGGACAAATATAAAACGGCTTTCAATGTCCCTTTCGGACAATACGAATGGAACGTTATGCCATTTGAGCTAAAAAACGCTCCATCCGAATTTTAAAAGATTATGAATGATATTTTCAATTGTTTATATTGACGATGTTCTGATTTTTTCTCAAAACATCGATCAACACTTTAAGCATCTTCAAACATTTTTGACGACAGTCAAAAGAAACGATTTAGTTGTGTCTAAACCCAAAATTAAACTTTTTCAAACAAAAATCCGTTTTCTTAGATTTGAAATTCATTTGGGTCTAATTAAACCCATTCAAAGATCCATTGAGTTTGTCTCAAACTTTCCGGATCAAATTACAGATAAAACCCAACTACAAAGATTTTTGGGATGTCTCAATTATGTGTCTAATTTCCTTCAAAATATCAGACCCATTTGCAAACCACTTTTTGAAAGGCTCAAAAAGAATTCAAAGCCCTGGACTGAAGAACACACCAAAACAGTCCAAAAAATAAAATCCTTTGTCAAGTCAATTCCGTGTTTATCGCTGATAAACCCAAGGGCTAGTTTAATAGTGGAGACCGACGCATCCGATATTGGATATGGATGAATCCTGAAAAAGTCCCTTGAAAAAAAAGAATCCATTATCCGTTTCCATTCAGGAATATGGAATTCTACTTAAAAAAATTACTCAACAGTAAATAAAGAAATACTTTCAATAGTACTTTGTGTACAAAAATTTCAAAGTGATTTAATAACAAAAGCTTTGTTATCAAAACAGATTCAAGGGCATCTAAATTTGTTTTAGAAAAAGATGTCAAGAATCTTGTATCTAAGCAGATTTTTGATGGCAAGCCATTTTATCTTGTTTCGACTTCCAAATTTTGCCTATAAAAGGGGTCGAAAACCCTTTGGCAAAATTACCTCTCAAGAGAGTTTTTACTCTCAAGGAAAAATTCTCCCTCACTAATCTCCTTCTCTCAGTAATGACCGGAAAGAAAGTGATCGAAAAAGGGAAGAAGCCCAATGCTTCTTCAAGCACACCTACTCCAATAACATCCGACAGCTATGCGATGGATGCTGGTTTCACATTGGTGACCAGATCTAAAGCAAAGCTTTCTCAAAAACAGGCGGAGGTTATCACTCCGACGAGGCCTTCTGCCTCTTCAACACGGCCATCTGACGTTACTCCATCGAGACCTACTGTCTCTTCCACTTCAAAAGGACCTTCTGTCCCCTCGAGCTACTCGGACGCGGTTGTTCCCGTTCGTTTTTCTCCAGTTCCTGAAATCAGGACCTATTTTCAAAAATCTGTGTCTATACCAGAAGCTCTGGTAGAACCAGAATACGACGACCCGAAAATCGGAGAAGTCGTCAAAAAAGCCTATCCATCGAGATTCTTTTATATCTCAGAAGATCTTCATAAGACCAGAAGGTTTTATGAATTCATTCTTGTTGATACAAAATCCGTTGAAATTACTCATATTCTGAGTCGCGATGATCCTTCGAAAATCGCGTATTCAAAATTGAAAATTTTCAAAGTCATGAATCCGACGTATTGGAATCAAGACCCATACACGGAAAAGACCTTTTCAAAACCCTTTGTTCCTCATTCTTACTCATACAGAGATTATCAGATGGCGTGGTTTAATGTCATTTGATATCAAAATTACGAGCACTAATGGTTTATTCAATTATGCCAGAATGCTCATAAAATTTATTACCCATTTTGGTTCATCAAATGGTGGAAAATCTTTGGATCAGCCAAAGATATATTTCCAATTCCAATACAGGAATCGTTCCACTACTTTATTCAAAATATATTCAAAACCCCATTTCCATTAACCATGCGTTTTTGCGTATACTTTCAAATTCCTTGGATTTTAACTTGGAATTTTAAAATTAAGGAAACCGAAGACCAAGTAAAACAGGTCTTCAAAACTATCAAAATCAAATGGTGGGATAAATATATGTTAGATAAAACATGAATTTTTCCTTATTTAGATTCACACGATTACATTAATTCTCCGTTTGACCATTTGACAAACACGTCGAATGGATTAACACGGCAATTTTGTAGGAAGTGGCACAGATTCAGGTGCCACTCTCCAGCCATTTTTAGGATAGGTTATATTTAAATAGGAAGTCTGTTCACAACCTAATTTTAAGCGCAGTCAACATTTCAACCTTCTCTCTTTGTTATTTTACGCATTTTTTCTTTCTTCCAACAACCTCCGTCGACGATTTCTTCTCACCAAAAAGGAAGGATTTCCCTGGCCGATTATCAAAATCCAACAATATACTTATACCCACGCAGACACCAAGCCATAGGGCTCAAAACGGAGTTCAAACGAAATAAGGTAGATATACCACCGGTTTTAGGAGGAGATTGTTAGATAAAACCTGAGTTTTTCCTTATTTAGATTCACACGATTACATTAATTCTCCGTTTGACCATTTGACAAACACGTCGAATGGATTAACACGGCAATTTTGTAGGAA